>NC_087264.1:34393647-34693647 GCF_015220805.1 Pogoniulus pusillus
GTCAACACAGTAGTTTTGAGTTCCACCACTGTCACCTAATTCATAAGAGGTTTCCTACAAATAATTGCAAACTCATTGTTATGGCACAATTTGGACTAGAAGGATTAGAACATACCTTTGTATCTTTTCCCTCCATAAAATTCAGCTAACATTGGAAATGAAGGAGTCAGTATATCCCATTAGTTATTGGTTTGTGAAAAATTAGTTTATGTGGACTGCTCTTTCTAATTAATTCTCTTGGACTCCACTCTGGTGAGACCCCACCTGGAGTACTGCATCCAGTTCTGGAGCCCTTGTTGTAAGAAAGATCTGGACATGCTGGAGTGTGTCCAGAGAAGGGCCATGAGGATGATTGGAGAGATGGAGCATCTCCCCTAGGAGGACAGTCTGAGAGACTTGTGGTTGTTCAGTCTGGAGAAGAGGAGGCTCTAAGGAGATCTTATTGTGGCCTTCCACTGTCTGAAGGGGCTAGAGGAATGCTGGGGAGGCTCTTTGTAGGATGTCAGGTAGTGATAGGACTGGGGGGAATGGAACAAAACTAGAAGAGGGTAGATTCAGATTAGATGTTAGGAAGAAGGTCTTCACCATGAGGGTAGTAAGACACTGGAATAGGTTGCCCAAGGAAGTGGTGGAAGCCCCATCCCTGGAGGTCTTTGAGGACAGGCTGGATGTGGCTTGTGAGCAACCTGATCTAGTGTGAGGTGTCCCTGCCCATGGCAGGGTGGTTGGAACTGTATGACCTTTGAGGTCTCTTCCAATCCTGACAATTCTGTGATTCTGTGACCCTAAAAATTGTATTACAGGAATCTTTGTGATATGTAATTACTGAAGAAGGATAGAACCTTACAATGGATTCGACACAGTTTTAGAAGACTACTCTTGCAAACCTGGGACCAACACTTTCAATGTTGATTACAAGAGAACACATACTTGAAATGTATGATCTTTGATTTCTTCCTGACAGGAGTTGTTCCTGACAATAGAACTGGACGAAAGTACGTTCATAGATACTCCAGCTCTTAGAATGAATGATGTAAAACTCATAAAAGAAAGTTGCTGGCTGCACTTGCATCTTTTTTTTTTTGTACTGAAATATCTGCCAATCAGTTGAAATGCATGTGCAAGCTTTTGCTTTGATCAATTAACTTTACTTCAGGGTCCAGAAGTCTGAAATATGGAGTATCGCTCAGAGCAGAAACCAGTATTATCAGCTGGAAAAAGTGTACAACATGAAACTGATTAATACAAGAGTGATAATTAAGGCAGAGCTGTTGTCAATACTTAACCACCTGAGAAACTAACAGCAGAATATGGCCTGACAATTACAGAGTCTAATCATGTAGACTGCAACTCTGCTGAGATATTATATAGGGCATAAAGACGTATAGAAAACTGCTATTTTTTTTTACCCTCAAAGACAAGACGTTTTTTTCCCTTAAAGGAAGAGACCTCAGCTGCTTAACATCAAAGAGGTCAAGCTGGCTACAGAATAGGAGATTCAAGCATGTGGGATCAAGACTTGCCCAAGGGCTCAATAGAAAAAGCCCCAACTTTGGTAACAAAACATCCTCTTCTAGAAAACAAAGAAGCAAACAAAAAAACCCCCAACACTTTCCAAGGGAGAAAAAGGCAATACAACAAATATTAATTCAATTCTGCTGTAAAGATCAGAATATTATTTCTTGTAGCTTTGGAGTGAGCATCAAGACTGGAATACCAATAATTATGTACACCTCAAGAAAACCTACCATATTGCTGAAATTGCTGCCGCTGTATAAATGCATTGCACAGTTTTCTTGACTAGAAAAAGACATTTTGGTTATGTGGAAACAACAGATATGTCCCAGTCAACCTCTATTTCAGCCCAAATGCTTTCTGTGTCAAAGCTTTGTGCATGTATAGAAACAGTGTTGATAGTAGAAGCACACAAGAAACAACAGACAAAGCATCTGTTTGATTCAATATCACAAAAGTAGACTGTGAATGATAAAGAAAGGGCAGTTTTCCATATTCAGGATTGGGAGACTGGTTGGTCTTTACAATCTGAGGATAGTGAAGCAGGAAAATTTCAAGAGAAGGAGAAAGAAACTCAAGGCTGAAATTCCCAAACATGGATGTTCAATTAGAAAGTTGGTGTGGGTGTGGAGAAATGATTCATTTTTTGGTTGGTTTGTAAAGAAGAAACCTAGTGGCATATTTTCAGGCTGCTGGTTCTGTTCTATTGACTTTACTTTTGTTGCAAATCAAATAGGCAATGACACCACTATTTAAAAAATCAGTTCCAGAAAAGAGCCAAGAAAATGATGCACAGAAAATCTTCCCTCACAGCAGGGCCATTTACTGCTGCTGTAGTTTAGTTCCTTTGACTAAAGGGTTAGCTGTCACTTGTAATTTTTCTGCTGCTCTTGGTGTTTCTCAGGTCAGGCTGCAGCTCAGTTCCCACAGTCTACAGCTTTTTCATGCTTGGAAATTCAGTAAAATCACCCAAACAACATACTGCCTATGCAATAGGTCAAAAGTTATCCATAAGTGATATCAAAATCATGAACAAAATAGAATGCCAACTGTATTTCTGCATCCTGGAAAAGTCACAGAGAACGAGTAAACAGAAGACAGTCACAGAAAAGTCTAAAAAGACCTATGAAAAAGTAATTTTTGCAACTTAATGGGATTTAATAGCAAAGCAAGACTTCTGGCAGGAACAAAAAAGGGTACCTAAAACCTGTTGACAAGCTCTTCTGTGCTTTGCCCTATGGAAGCCTGGAGATCCCTGACAGAAGGAAAAGAACAAAACATAGTTCTGTCCAATTTCTACTATTCAGTGTTTGAAAGACTCGACCTAAAGGCTGTGCTATCACAAGACTGGATTTTCCTGACTAGTTGTCAAAGAGGGACTCTTTCCCTGAGATTTCCATAGTAGATGCAGGTACTCTGAGCACCACATAAATTGATAGTCCATAAATAGCTCAGTCTTCAAAACTTGACAACTATTAGGCAGCCTCCTGTAATGCTTGTCAAGCTGACAGGTGATTGTCATTCTCATCCTTGCTGCTCCCATTTGCCTCTTATTTTATACTCCAGACTTAAGATATGATCAGGGAGGAACCAGCGTTGATTATATATATACCCTCTCTGCCATGCTCTGTGTTCTATGATCCTTAGAGATGATTATACCCCAAGTGATTTGTCCTCCATGCTGACTACGAGGTGATGAATTCTTAAATGTTGGTCTTTCAGAGAACCCCCAAAGGTGCCGTCTCCATTATTTTCTAGACAGTATGTATCATTAACACTTCCACAATGCCTTGCTTGATGGCAATCACAACATTGCTTTAAACAAGCAATCATTGCCTATTCCCTCAGACCCCTGATGAGTAAGCAGAGGGTACAACTACAGCCTTTTAAAGCATTTGCTCTATTCTCTCATGTCACTAGTTAATTCAAATACACTTAGGTCTTCCTCGGGCAAATTTTGCTGCACAGAAAACTACCACTAATTTCCAGGTATTTTGGGTCATCAGAATAACCTGAGAGTGTCCTGCTGAAGCCCAAGGCTCAAAGCCGTGCAGGCATCGGCCCTCGACTGCCCTCTTCTGTTCACAGGCGGCAATCTCAGCATGTTGAGCTTCACCTGGGTTATTTTCCCGTTTTCGAATGAGCTGAGTCTTTCGAACAGCGGCTAGCCAGCAGGATGATATGTAAACGCCTTATTTCCCCCCGGAGGTGACACTGAATAGGACAAACACGGTCCAAAATGTATTTCAGGCACTTGTTGCATTAGAGTGTAACTTTTTGGTGGGACATGAATTTCAAGATGAGACAATTAAATGTGAGCTAAAGGGAACTATTCCTCTTTCAGTTAACTTACAAAGCTATGATTTTGTTCTGCACTGCTGGTAAAAAGCATAAAAAAGTTATGGGCTTGAACTTCTGTCTTAAGATATTGCTTTAGGTTTTCCTTAGTTCTATGCTATATTAATTTAGGCTTGCATTTGATCTGAATCTTTTATCTTCTTATGTCCATGGTAATTCTGGAGGGATAAACACTTGGGATTGACTCCAGAATAAGGCAGCTGGCTCCTGGGATTTTCAGATCTGCAGCTGATATCCTGATTTAGGGAATTAATGCAGCCCTTGAGCCCTGTGTTCCTTTCTGCTTTTCTTCTTCTCAGAATTGTTCCTCTCCATAGTCTGAAGAGGCATGCAGATCAGCATTTCTCCCTGCCCTTCCCCCCAGAAGCAGCAGAAGCCTCTTGTGGAAAAAGAAAATCCACTTATTTATAGGAAAACAAAATCCAAATACGGGGCCAAAATGAGTTAAAAACTTGGTATTGTGCAGATCCATGTCTGTGTTGACTACTAGTGAAGGTCAGACATAACACAACAGAGTGAAGGTGATAGGTTAGTAATATTGCCTATAATGTAGCTTCTCTGCTTCAGATTAATACTATTTCTTACAATGAAGTCCAAATATCTTATTTTCCGTACTAAAAATTTCCTAATACAAGTTGAACAATACAGTTGAAATGGATTTCAAGCTTGCTAAACTGAATAGCCTTGATAAATGTGCTAAGCATATTTAAAAAATCAGTTATTTCACTTGAAAGATTTCGATATTGTTCCATCAGCAGTTTGCAGTGGGAAAACAGAAAAATCTTTATCTGGAATATTTTAATCAGCTGCACTGCAGCACTTGTGCCAAAGCCTACACAGTGATCCCTTGTGAAATCTGGCTTGTCTTCTTAGTGATCAGAACTTGTTATAACTGTTTTCCAGTTTTGCTGTTGGCTACCACTTGAACTCCAGTACTATTAAGAATGCTTGGCTATTTCTGTCACCTTTGAGTCTAGAATCATAGAATCACTATGGCTGAAAAAGCTCTTCAAGATCATTGAGTCCAACCACAACTCAACTACCATGAACACTAAACCACAGCCTGAAGCACATCTACAGCCTCTTGAACACCTCCAGGGATAGCAACTTCACCATCGCCCTGGGAAGCCTGCTCCAATACCTCACCACTCTCTCAGTGAAGAAGGTTTTCCCAATGGCCAATCTAAACCTTCTCTGGCACATCTTAAACCCATTTCTTATTGTCATGGAAGGCCAAAATAGGCCTAACACATGTCCTGGCTTGCCCAGGCATGATCCTATGGTCCCCTTCCCTCTGCTTGGATTGGGGGAAGCAGAGCACGGGGAGCAGACGAAAAGCTTGGAAACACTTGCTTTGAGTGTCCAAGACTGACCTTGTTCTTCCCAAATAAAGCAAAGCAAGCTCCTGACTTCACCTAATGTGGTCAGGTTTGGCCATTACATTCAGGCAAATAATAAATAGGCTTTTTGCCTGCTCTGCCCTGCCACATTATGCTCTGCTTTGCCTGCAGTGACTTTCAAGACACCAACAGACCTCCCTCCAAGTGTTTGGGTACTGCCTGATACTATTTTGTGAGTAAATATTCAAACTGTGAGTTTTGAACATTGTAAACAAGTTTTCTGGTGAGATTTAATGTTAAAAACCAATTTTCATAGTTATTAAGAGTCTTTGCCTGCATATAAAAATTAATGTTGATTATTAATTTTGCATAATTTGTAACACCTATCATCTTGTTGTTGGTTACTTGAGAGAAGAGACCAACACCAGCCTCAATCTAACCTCCTTTTAGCTAGTTGTAGAGAGCAGTAAGATCTCCCTTTAGCCTTCTCTTTTGCAGACTAAACAACCCCAGCTCCCTTAGCTGCTCCTTTTACGACACACTCCAAACCCCTTGCCAGCCTCAGTTCTCTTCTCTGGGCACACTCCAGCACCTCAATGTCTTTACCATATGATGGTGCCCAGAATTGAACCTAGCTGTGGCCTCACCAGGGCTGAGTACATTAGTTGTCAGGAATTATGACAGTGATTTCTTTGCTTGCTTCCTAATGCGTAGCCTGGAGTACATGAAGATAGGGTGACAGCAGGGGTCAGGTTCCCTGAAAATTTTCCTGCCTTTCTACATCAATTCACAGCTAAGATGCTTGAAAACCAGAAATGGATCTTTTATATTTAGTAGTCCTTAAAACTCCATTTTCTTACATGAATGCAACCTTTGGCTTTCTTTGACTTGTAAACTTTTTGCATCTGCAGTTGTTTGTGACAAGTTAATTAGATATTGTGTGAAGAATCCCTTCCTTTCATTGTAGTGTGCTGGTAGTTCCCCTCAAAGCTCCCTGGTGCCCCTTTTGTAAGTGCCATATAGCCTATTAAGTTGAGAGTGAGCAATACACTAGTAAAGGGAATTAAGAATTTTCCCTAGTTAGCTACAAAATCAAGACTAACTCTGGCTGTCAAAGTGACTCCCAGCCTATTAGTTTGGATCTGTAAAAACAAATTAACAAAATGTTCTGCTTCAGACTTACTTAAATGGATTTGAAATTCACCTGGATAACAATTAAATGATAGCTATTAAAAAGTCTTATCAGCAAAGACATAGGATAAATAGGCAGAGAGACTAACAAGAAGGGTCCAAACGAAATCAGAGCCACAAAGATGATCCAAGGGCTGGAACACCTCTGCTATGAGGGTTGGCTGAGGGAGCTGGGGTTGTTCAGTATGGAGAAGAGAAGAATCCAGGGGCACCTTAGAGCTGCCCTCCAACACCTGAAGGGATCCTACAGGATCTACAGGCTGTAGAGGGACTTTCATAAGGGTGTCTAGTAGCAGGACAAGGGAGAATGGTTTGAAGCTGAGGCAGAGCAGGATTAGGCTGGAGCTGAGAAAGAAGTTCTTCAGTATGAGGGTGGTAAGGCTCTGGAATAGGTTATCCAGGGACGTTGTGGCTGCCTCCTCCCTAGGAGTGTTATTGCCAGGTTGGATGAGAACTTAAACAGATGAGTCTAGTTGAGAGGTATCCCTGCCCATGGTGAGGAGACTGAAGTAGATGATCTCTAAGGTCCCTTCCAACCTAAGCCATTCTATGAAGACCATGATGCCACTGTTTATTGACGTTGCAGACCAGCATAACAGAATGTGCCACTCATTGCTCAACAACTACAAAAACATCTTCTTGCTTTGGAAAACTTAATGGAAATGAAAAATTCATATGTAGCACCATGAATGTATGCAGAAGGGAAAAGATCAAGGAATCAATTTCTTTAAAGGGGTAAGAAAATGCAATAAACTCACTTATTTTAGTAATTCCATCTTTTTAACCTTTTACTTTGTTTTGCACTGTTATGTATGTCCTTCTTCTCCCATTGCTTCTGTGCTATATATAGTTTGGTTTTTTTTTTCACTCTTTCCTTTTCATTTTCCCTTCTTAGTACTCAGAAAGGACACTTTTTTTCCCTTACCCTTTCAGCATTCATCTTTGACTCATGCTTAAATTTCTTCAGTACCTTTTGTTCTTTTTACCTCATTTTCCCCCTCCTAGTAGCTGTTATCAGTTTTACCTCTCTGTCTAATAATTAACATATATATAGTGCTTTATAATAGAGAAAATATCCATCTTCTTGCCTGGGAGTAGAAAAATTCAATCAATCCAAAGAAATAACAGGGATCAGAACTGCAGGCACTGGAGATTTGTGCTGCCAGTTCAGTGATTATTTTGTAGCCAGAGCTATTACCAGCTTTTGAGAACAGGACTTATCTAATATGCAGCTAGCTGTCGGTAAGGGTTGAGAGGAGGCTTATAGTGAGTCCTGTCAATGGCAACTGAGTGGAGGCTTGTTGTGAGTCTTGTTATTTGGCATGGATTGGAGCACCTCTGTTACAAAGACAGGCTGGGGGAGCTGGGATTGTTCACCCTGGAGAAGGCTCTGAGGACACCTAGTAATGACCTTCCAGAATCTGAAGGGGGCCTACAAGAAGGATGGAGAGAGACTCTTTACAAAGGCCTGCAATGATAGGACAAGGGGCAATGGCTTCAAACTAGGGAAGAGTAGATTTAGTTTGGAGGTCTGGAACCAGTTCTGCACCATAAGGGCAGTGAAACACTGGAATGGGTTGCCCAGGGAGGTGGTTGGGACCCTATCCCTGGAGGTATGCAAGGTGAGGCTTGACAGGGCTCTGGGCAACCTGATCTAGTTGAGGAAGCCCTTGCTTGCTGCAGCACAGGCTAGACTAGATGACCTTTGGAAGTCCCTTCCAACCCAGACTATGATTCTATGATTCTATAACTGAGCAAGATTCATTGTTGTAGATTTTTTTTGCATTTTGAAGAAAGCAGCTATGTAACAACCTGATATTAGATGACTGCAAAAACTCAAGACCTATGAAAAGTCTCTGAATTTAGGAAACATTTTGTGATGGTTGGCCTATTATACTTTCTGTTGGTTTTCATTAACAAAGGCTCAGCATAGGTAAAGAACACTCACTGAGTGCTTATAACAAGAAAACAGAAAACTACCACAGAATGGATAGGGTTGGAAGCAACCTCTGGTGATCATTGAGTCTCAATGCCCTGCCAAGGCAGGCTCACTTAGAGTATGTAGAGAATCTGTGGTCTTCTGTTTCCCAAAGGAAAACTTTACAGCTGTAATGCCTTAATAACTTTGGTACTTCCCCTAATAACACTCAGTGATGTAAAGGGGAAATTATTCAGGCAAAACCAATCTATTTTATTGAAGTTAAAGATGAAATGTGTTTGCACAGTAAACTAGATATATACCTCAATAACCTCCTATATCTCTGGCCCAGGGGGATGCTAGAAAACTTTATTAATGCAGTTTGGTGTTTTCTGAAGAAACCTTGGGGTTCAGAATTTTATCCTCATCTTTTTTTTTTTTTTTGTGTTTAACAAAGGAAAAAAAGAGTTTTCAAGAGCTGCTTTAGGACAACACAGGTAACACCTTTGATGTGGAATACCTTTGATGAGGAGCATGAAACTAGAGGTGGAGGTTTATACTGTAAGGCCCTACATTTGATTAAATGAGTCTCACACCAAATGTCTACGCCATGGGGGAGCACTGGAGCTTCCTTTGTATTTGTCATCATATCATCCTTTGTGTCATTTTATTGTTAGTTGTTATCAGTGAACACTTCACTGTCAAAACTGATTAACTTGGATAATTTCCTATCAGCAGCAAAAATTATCACTTTGCTCTTCCCAAATATTTTGTGAATACGTTGGACTGCACAAAAGACCTGGTTTCTTTGAACTTCCAAGGCATTTAAATCTTCAGAGTACAAGAACTGAAACACAACTTCCACATCTGAAATTGTTAAGGCAGCTTGTGGTCTGAGAGATCTGGTCAAAAGGACAGATGTTTAGGTTTTGAGGAATCTGTAACTACCCATTGCACAAGAGTAACCATATTTTAAAAGAACAAGCCTTTCCCAGCAGTCAAAGCTTAAATGAATAATAAATGTCACATTCATCTTCATAAACTAGTTCCTCAGGTGTAACATTAAGAAGCAGTCCTTGAAGTATACCTTTGGGGCAGTCTAACTGAGTTTCTGTTCATACACAGGTAGCTGTTAATAATGCATATTCTGCTGTGCATTATTCAACACTTCATAAATGGCATTACAGCTTTTAGCCCGTTTTACATCTGTAAAGGACAGTAAGAAACCATTGCTTTCATTGAGAAGCATCTCATGTAGAGTGTATCCCTTTTGATTTAGGTCAGATGTACTAACATTTAAATGTTAACAAACATAGCTGCCATTAACAGTTGTGATTAAAGTATTATTGAACAGGATACCAAACAGTTCTGATTCATCTAGGCGCACAAGCATGAAGGTGGCTTATCTGCATTTGGACTGGTGTCTTTGCTATTTTGCCATTAAATTAATAACAGTGAAACAGCAAAACTGTCTTTATGTGCTCCACAAAACACACAAGACCCAAACTCCAAACATAGAGGAACTCTGTAACACCCATATGAACCACGTGTGTGGCCTCAACCTAAGTATATGGTTATCTGTTGAATTGCAGCTAAAATGGCAGAAGTGAAGGGATAAGCTGGCATTGAATTTGCTTTTCAGTGGACTGAGTGCTAATCAGATGAGGTAAAGGTGAAAGAACAGCATCAGTGGCTTTGAGGAAAATGTCACCTATGCTGCAGCACATCATCTCATTCTGCATATAATCACAGAATCATAGAATCATAGAATGGTCTGGGTTGGAAGGGACCTCCGAAGGTAATCTAGTCCAACCCCCTCCGCAATCAGGGGCATCCTCAACTAGATCTGGTTGTTTAGAGCCCTGTTGAGCCTGAATATCTCTTTGAATGTCTCCAGAGATGGGGCCTCAACTAACTCCTTGAGTGTTGTGGAAGGCCAAAAAAGGTCAAATTAGGCCTAAACATGTGCTGGCTTGTCCAGACAGGTTTATCTGCTCTCCCTCCTTCAGCTGATGGGTGAAGCAACCACAGGTAAGGAAGACAAAGGGACCTGGTGCCACCATGTCTGTCCAAACTTGTTTACAGGGTACCTGCACATGCTTATACACTTGTTTGTGTTCTGCCCTAGAAGTCAG
This sequence comes from Pogoniulus pusillus, assembly GCF_015220805.1. NCBI lineage: Eukaryota > Metazoa > Chordata > Aves > Piciformes > Lybiidae > Pogoniulus > Pogoniulus pusillus. The sequence continues at coordinate 34,404,105 of NC_087264.1, forward strand.
CCCTGACTTCACCTAATATTGTTAAGCTTTGCAAAGTGCCATTCCGATTGCCTAATCTGTGTCCAAAGGTCTATTAGACTCAGGCTACATTGATGAAAGAGATGAACAGGTAGACACAATGTGCCTGCTGCTTGCTGCTGCCATCATTGTTTCTGCCTGAATGTGCTCTCTGCTTCTGGCAGTGATTCTGCTACTGCTTCATTGCATCCTGCCATGCTCTGCAGCATTATATATGCTATGCTAAGCTACAAGCTAGCTCTGCCACAAAGTGACAAACCCTTATACTATGGGTTTGTCTGCCTAGAAACTGCTTTGAGTTTACCAGAAGTAGGCACCAATTGCCTGCACACAGTGTGACATCATGCCAAGACTGCACATCTGCAAGACATCCTGCCTGCCCCTCTGCAAGCTTCTCTGCAGAGTCTAGAGCCAAGAGGGACCAGGACCAGGCAGAGATTGTCTGCTTTCTCCCAGCACCTCCGCTAAGAGCCTGGGAAGATCAGAAGGCTCAATGACTAAGAAGACACCAGCAGATTCCCCTGCAAGTGTTCAGGTACTATCTAGGGAAGTGTAGTTGGCCCTGCAAGTTGGGAAATAATTTTTGTGAGTAAATACTCAAAGCCTCTTTAGTAAATCTTCAGCAAAACTCCATAATTGAGTTTAATTGAATCCTAGTCTTCCATCTTAAACAGAAAGGAGCTTCCCCATTCAGTGGGGAAGTGGTATAATTGACTGCAAGAACTTAGATTCCAGTTCAATGGAGTTTAATGTTGTACTATTGTTAGTTATTTGTTCTAGATTCAGTTATTCCTTTGTATAATGTTTTCATGACCATTGCAAAGAACCTGATAACTATCATTAAAAAATACTGTGCAGGCAGTGAGAGTTTTGAATATCAAAATAAATAAACAATATTATTTTTGAAAAAAATCCCACCTTGCATTAATTAATTAATGTCCTCCATTACAAATGTTCAGATTGATTTTCTGGTTTGCAGGCAGGATTCAGTTACAATTGTATGATGCAGCCTTAAGAGACCCAGAGAACTGTGGATTCAACTGCTATGTTAGAAGAAAATAGCTTTATATTATTTTTTATACAGTAAGAGACTTCTCTCATTAAGATGCAAAAGCAGAAGTTTGATCTGTCATCTAACTCTAAATTTTTAATTACATAGTCAAAATCAGTGTATTTAGCTTGAAGGCAAGAAGGTTAAGGTGACTTAATTAGTCTATAATTACTTTGAGAGTAGAAGATGCCTTGTACTACAAAGCTTATTTTTGCAGTAGTTGAAAGCATTTTCAATTTAATGTCTGAAAGTTAAATTCCTTAAAGTTGCATTAGAAAGAAAATTAAAGTCATTAACAGAACACAATTGACAAGGATGCTGTAAAATGTGTATCATTTGAACTGAATCAACAGTCTGTCTCTTCCTAAAATAGAAACTTAAAAAGAACTGTTGCATAAACTGGAGAAGTCACTGGGTAAAATCTCATGCTCTGTATCTTTCAGATCAGATTAAGTAATTGAAAATACTCTTTATGTCTTAAAAAGTTATCAAATATTCTTATTTTTAAATAAAAAAAACCAACAAAAATCATAGGAGACAACAATGAGATAAAGTTACAAGAAGAAGTGTTAAGTAGTACACTATAAACAGGTAGGTGATTTATAACTTGATGATAGTTATTATTCTGTAATCTAAGATAAGGCAGAGGTGTGAATATGAGAATTATAATGGAGAATGCATTCACGTTGATGGGAAGAATGAAGACTATTAAATCACCTCTCCAGAGAGGGCATTCTGCCACTTTGCTCTACTCTGGTGAGACCTGACCTGGATTAAGGTGTCCATATCTGGAGCCCTCAACACAGGGAGGACATGTATCTTACGGAGTGGGTCCAGAGGAGGGCCACAAAAATGATCAGAGGAGCACCACTGCTATGAGGACAGGCTGAGGGAGCTGGGGTTGTTCAACTTGGAGAAGGGGAGGCTCCAGGGAGACCTAATAGCAGCCTTCCAGCAGCAACCTGAAGGGACTACAAGAAGGCTGGAGAGAGACTGTTTCCAAAGGCCTGCAGTGATAGGACAAGGGACATTGGCTTCAAACTAGAGAAGAGCAGATTTAGATTGGATGTTAGGAACAGATTCTTTACTATGAGGGTTGTAGAACACAAGAATAGGTTGCCTAGGGAGCTGATTGAGGCCCCATCCCTGGAGATATTCCAAGTAAGGCTTGCTCCATGGGTCTCTGGGCAACCTGATCTAGTTGAGGATGCCTCTACTGACTGCAGGAAGGGTTGAACTAGATGACCCTTGGAGGTCCCTTCCAACCCAGACCATTCTATGATTCTATAAAGAAAGTGGAAAGAAACACAGGACCCTAGCTGGGGAGATACTTGGTTGCATCTGGCAGAAAATTATCAGCTTAGATTTGCAAGAACTATTAGGGCAGTAACAAAAGAAAGGATGCTGCAGTCAGGGCTTGTCTTCATTGACGAGTCAATGGCTGTGTAATGTAAGACATATGGCTGTGTTCAAAATATAGGCAAGGTCAATTGCAAGAAGGAATTCTGTTGCTGACTTCACTTAATCACTACCATCGATGCATCCAACAGCTTGTCTTGCTCTAGCGATTTACAACACGATAATGTGGAGAGATTTTTGCTAACAGGACATGAAATGATAAACATGAGCAACCCATGCTGAGAAGTGTCTTTGAGTCCATCTTGGGACCTAAGATACCAGGTGCTGGGTAGCACCCCCCACATGCAGCTGCAGGGGGTGGAGTGCCAGCTGCATGTGGGCAGAGTTAGCCAGCCCAAGGGGGCTTGGTTAGCCAGCCTAGGGGCTGACCCCCCAGAATGTTATTGTATATCACTCTATCCATGCCATGCTTGAAACCCTGGACCAACCAGAGCTATCTACCTGTACCAATCCTAAACTCAGTTAGTTGTGCACGCCTCTGGCACGAAATCATATAACTCTCTGCAACACGGAAATAAAGCGGAGAATGACCATCTAACCACACTGGTGAGAAAAGAGTCATTTTACCCAGGTGCTCCACCGGCAGGATCATTTTGCATTATGATGCTTATCAAGCCTGACCTAAAAAGTGAATAACCACCTCCCTTGGGAGCCTATTCCAGTGTCTGTGAACTTCTTTTAATAACCAAGCTAAATGTTGCATCAGGGAATGCTTGCAACTTGATGCAACTTGAGGCCCTTTTCTCTCTTTCTGTCACTTGTTACCAGGGGAAAGAGATCAACACACCTCCTTTCAGGCAGTTGTAGAGAGCCAGAAGGTCTACCATCAGCCTAAAAGTCCCCAATTCCCTCAGCCACTCCTCATAAGACCTGTTGTCCATACCCTCCACCTGCTTAATTTTCTTTCTCTGGAGAAGAGGAGGCTCAGGAGTGATCTCATTTCTGTCTCCAACTACCCAAAGGGAGGCTGTAGCCAGGTGGAGGTTGGTCTCTTCTTCCAGGCAACCAGCAACAGAACAAGAGGACACAGTTTCAAGTTGTGCCGGGAGATGTGTGGGCTGGATGTCAGGAGGAAGTTCTTCCCAGAGAGAGTGATTTGCCATTGCAATGGGCTGCCCAGGGAGGTGGTGGAGGCACCATCCCTGGAGGTGTTCAGAAAAAGACTGGATGAGACACTTAGTGCTATGGTCCAGTTGACTGGACAGGGCTGGGTGATAAGTTGGACTGGATGATCTGGGAGGTCTCTTCCAACCTGGTTGATTCAATGATTCTATGACTTCAATATCTTTCTTGTAGTGAGACCCCCAAACTGACCACAGTAGTCAAGGTGTAGCTTTACTAGTGCTGATAAAGAGTGGCAATCACTTCCCTGATCCTGCTTGTCACTCTGTTCCTGATCCAGCCCAGGATGCTGTTTACCTTGGCTACCTGAGCACTGTGCTGCTTCCTATACCATTCTCTACTCTTTGGGATGGGGGGTGACCTCTCCAATTCACAGGGGTGGGTCATGCACAAGGCTGCCATTCCATGCTGCTGTTGCAGTAGTTTTAAATGAGAGGGAAAATCCTCCTCGGCAGAACTTATCTCTTTCCATCGTTAAAACCATATGCTAGGAACAACTCTGACCAGCAACCAGCAGCTCTCCCTGACAGCTACCAAAGGCCATCAAAACCCATTGCCCTGTATATTCAGACTAGGTATGCCACACACTGTTTGAGACAGTAGAAGGTCAGGAGAGGTCATCAAAGGCAGGTTTTCACAAATGCTTAGAATGGATTTACAGAGAAGCTAAGCACACTCTGGTCCAAATTTACTTATCTTGGACCACTCTCTCGTTTAGAATTAACCTTCCTGGATTTTAAATCTTTACTTTCATAGAATCATAGAATCAGAGAATCAACCAGGTTGGAAGAGACCTCCAAGATCATCGAGTCCAACCTATCACCCAGCCCTAGCCAGTCAACCAGACCATGGCACTGAGTGCCTCATCCAGTCTTTTCTTGAAGACCCCCAGGGATGGTGACTCCACCACCTCCCTGGGCAGCTCATTCCAATGGGAAATCACTCTCTCTGTGAAGAACTTCTTCCTAACATCCAGCCTATACCTACCCTGGCACAACTTGAGACTGTGTCCCCTTGTTCTATTGCTGGTTACCTGGGAGAAGAGGCCAACCCCCACCTGGCTACAATGCCCCTTCAGGTAGTTGTAGACAGTAATAAGATCACCCCTGAGCCTCCTCTTCTCCAGGCTAAACAGGCCCAGCTCCCTCAACCTCTCCTCATAGGATTTGTGTTCCAGGCCCCTCACCAGCTTCGTTGCCCTTCTCTGGACATGTTCCAGCACCTCAACATCTTTCTTGAATTGAGGGGCCCAGAACTGGACACAGTACTCAAGGTGTGGCCTGACCAGTGCTGAGTACAGGGGAAGAATAACCTCCCTTGTCCTACTGGCCACACTGTTCCTGATGCAGGCCAGGATGCCATTGGCTCTCTTGGCCACCTGGGCACACTGCTGGCTCATCTTCAGCTTACTATCTATCAGTACCCCCAGGCCCCTTTCCTCCTGGCTGCTCTCCAGCCACTCAGTCCCCAGCCTGTAGCACTGCTTGGGGTTATTGTGGCCGAAGTGCAGAACCCTGCACTTGGCCTTGTTAAATCTCATCCCATTGGCCTCTGCCCACCCATCCAGCCTGTCCAGGTCCCTCTGCAGGGCTCTCCTACCTTCCAACAGATCAACACCTTCACTTGGTCCTTTACAGTATCTCCCACACCTGATCTCCCAGCCAATGAAGCTTTTAAATAGATGACTAGCAAAATGCATTTGAAGTTCCAGTGACTGGAAGGAAATGTCAGTTTGACTTAGCTGTATAAGTAACATGAAGTAAGTGCGGGTAGCCAGCAGTGGAAGTGTTTAATAGATTATTTGACCTGTATTTAAAGGTAGACTCTTAGACTTTTGTTGGATTGAATATGATGATTGCAATAGTCCTTAAGGAAAATTAAGGGCAGATGGTTCTATGTGAAATAGCTTGATTTTCTGTAGTAAGCAGTTTCAATTCAGTAGCCTAGGAAGAAAATGAAAATCATACAATTCAAAGAACCTGTGCAACGTAAAAGAAATTTGCTAATGTTCCTTTTTTGTTTCTTTTTCTTTCTTTTTCTTAGAAGAGTAACTGTAAAAGTGATATTTTGAAAATTGATCATCCCTTCTTTCTTATGAAGAGATTCTCAGAAATCCCTTTTCCTGTTGGCTCCCCCCCTCCCCCCCGCTTATAGGCTTTTCAACAAATGCCTTGTACTTAGCTCCCATTCAGTGCTGGTGGTTACCCCACTTGTGTGGTCTTGTCTTTGATCTAAATTCTCATCAAGACGTCCTCAAGTGAATATCACTTCTGTTTGACTGTAAAACAGACTTCCTTGCAAAAAAACATTAACAGCTCAAATGACCAAATGAAGAAGAACTCTCTTAGGAACAGGATCTGTATTGCAAGCTTCATATGGGTTCCTAGAAAACAGGGGATGTGAGGCTGTCTATGCTATTCTCTGATAGGTTTAGATCTAATAAATGACATTTAAAATATGGCCATTTATAAATGGCAGTTACTTCTCAGGTCAGCAGCAAAAGTACGTGATACGGACTTCATATTCCCCTTGGAGTACAAATGTGAACTTGTAATTCTGTGCTGAGGTTATAACTTGACCTTCCCTGCCCCCAGATAATTCCCTAAAGTTACTTTTTCTTATTAAAAGACTGCCTCAGGAGAATTGTTTGCTTGTTCACTTAGTAACTTTGAGGAAAAATGAGTGGAGAACAATCTAAAATCAAATGTGGTCATTTTGTGTAGTTGGCACTTTTTAAATACATGTAAAGTGGATTTTGGATCAGATTTCATAGAATCATAGATCATCTAACTCCAACCCCCCTGCCATAGGCAGGGACAGCTCATACTAGATCAGGTTGATCAGAGCCACATGCAGCCTGGCCTTAGAGACCTCTGGGGATGGAGCTTCCACCACCTCCCTGGGCAACCTGTTCCAGTGCCTCACCACCCCCATAGTGAAGAACTTCTTCCTAACATCCAATCTGAATCTACCCACTTGTAGTTTTGCTCCATTCCCCCCAGTCCTATCACTACCTGACATCCTAAAAAGTCCCTCCCCAGCTTTCCTGTAGGCCCCCTTCAGATACTGGAATACCACAATAAGTTCTCCTCGGAGCCTTCTCTTCTCCAGACTGAGCAACCCCAACTCTATCAATCTGTCTCCACAGCAGAGGAGCTACAGCCCTCAGATCATCTTTGTGGCCCTTCTCTGGACACAATCCAGCACATCCTTATGTTTCTTGTAATAGGGCTCCAGACCTGGATGCAGTACTCCAGCTGATGTCTCAGCAGAGTGGAGTAGAGGGGGGAGAATCACTTCCCTCAACCTCAATACTTTTCTAGTGTCAAAAAAGGACAAAGCAGGCACTGCTGGTGCTATTTTTAGACATGGAGGAGGCCTTGTAGACAGTGCTGTAGTGCCAAGGCTGCCACAAACTGAAGAATTACAATCAAGCTCATGAAATTTTAACACAAAAGTGGCTGCATTATTCAGAACATTAATGTGCTTTCAGAATAAAAAATGTTAATTACTGGTTATCTATCGTCAGAGACTTCATTTGCTGTCAAACTCCAGTAGTGCTATTTACACAGAAATTAATGCAACTAATTTCAAATATTTTAACAAATCTGCAGTATTTTTTGGTGTGTGCTTCAGCTGCATTTGGTTCAAGAAACTGGACTGATACTAAACAGAATATATCTAATTTCTCCCTAATTGTGGCAAATCATATTTCTTTCAGTTTTATAGAGTGATTTACATTGCAGCATTTCCCCCATGACAATAAACTCCTCCACAACTCTTATCATGCTAGGCTGAGGAAAGTCTTGAGCTGCTCAATACATGAGGCTGTATCACTAAAAAGGAAATAAAAAAGGGGAAAAAAAGGATAAATGCTCCTACTTGCAAATTTTGGCCACTTAAAAGATGAAGAAAAAATGTCCTTCCTTCGCCCCTTTGTTTTGTGTGTATTACAGCAACATGCAAAGCACTGCAAGAGATTTAAACGTTTGGAGGATATGGAGTTAGTCCATATGTCTGGCACCAGGTGCAAGGTGAAAGGGGGGAAAAAGAGATCACAGAATCACAGAAACGTTCAGGTTGGAAAAGACCTTCAGGATCATGAATTCCAACCAATATCCCTACCCTATGAGGTTCACCTTAGAAACGGTTCCAGCAAAACAGAGTAAATTGATGTTTATTAAACAAGCTTTTCTGCAAAAGAAACATTAGAGCAGAAAGATTCTATCATAGGATATGACTGCAACATAATTTCACTTCACTTATGACTTTGCATTTTTAACTCTCGTTGTTGTATTGCTTTTTTTGTGAGTCTTAAAGCATCCCTTGGATTAATTCACCATCTTTGCAACTTTATTAATAAATGTAGAAAAATGAAGGTCAGGTGAACAATATCGAATCCTAAGAGCAACACTAAAAAAATTAAAAGCCTGTTTAAAAGCTCCTTGAAAACTGACCTGATATTTCTGTACATTCAGAGCTGGCAATACTGCTGATGTTCATATGTGGGTGAGCAGTTGGGTCAGAGCTATTTCATGGATGGGCTGCTATGACAGCTTTATGCTACCTGGAGAGTTTCTTTCTGCCAACTGCTCATTGACAGCACTACCTGACAGGAACAAAGGACTAAAATCTCATTCCTCATTTTTCAGACAGTTTAACCAAAAAAATGACACAAAGTTTCACTGAATGGAAACCTCATCTGTGGCACACTCCCTAATAATTCCTAATAATTTTGGGGTTTATTCTATTTTAAGAAGCAGAATACAATTGACACATGTGGCATTTGCAGTGTAGTGATTGGTGGATTTTGATTTTGGGTTTGGGTTTTTTTTTTTGGTCTTTATGTTGCATGAAGAAAGTAATAGTGAACTCAATTCGTTTGGAACTTGAGCCTTCTGTGAGCTCTGAAGAAGAACTGACTGCCCTGATGCTGATTCCAATAACCAGACTTAAGTCTTCAAGCAAATTATTAATGAATTAACTAAAGTGACGCTCTTGACTTGGAGTAGATGATCTCTGAGATCCCTACCAATCTAAGCCATTCTGTGATTCTATGATGGCAGTTCTTTCTGTTAAATTGTACAGGCTGCCCAGGAGTGTTGTGGAATCTCCCTCTCTGGAGATATTCAAGACCATCTTGGAGGTGTTCCAGTGTGATCTGGTCTAAGTGATCCTGCTCTGGTAGGGTGGTTGGACTGGGTGATCTTCTGAGGTCTCTTCTAGCCACTAACTTTCTGTGATTCTATATTACTGATTCTATACACAATGGTATTATGAAGATTTTGGCAGCCTCTGTGTAGAAAATCTATTAGCAATATTTATACTGTTTTGTGCTTCACTTTAGTCCTAAATTATATATTTTTTAACTATAAATGATGAAATCTGGTACCTGTTTTAAAAGCGAGCCATTAAGATTTTCAGAATCCTAATATATTTTGCTCTAAAAGACCAGAAGCTCCTTCAAAACATTTTTCCTGAATCCATTGAAGCTTAAGAGATACTGTAATCCTTTAGAGCAAAGAAGGACAGACAAATGAACCTTGACATAGGAGAGGATGAAAAAGGAAAATATTCTGAAGAAGGAAATGAAAAGTGCTTAGATAAGACCGAGGATCAAAAGCTGTAGAAGAGACTCTCTCTGTAACTCTTGTTACATGGTCTTTTGTTGAGCTGATAATGAGATACTCCATAGTCACAGAAGACTGACAGTCTCTTAGAAGATGCTCAAGAACTTTGAAGGTGTATTCTTGGTTTTGTCTACACCTGTGCAGCATATTTGTAAGGAAGAACATTCCAACAGTGCTTTTGTAGTATCATTTTTGCCTTCACACTGAGAACTTTAAAATATCTAATACCTGCACTAGTACACAATTAAGCAAATTAATATAGATTTTTTTTTCATAGTCTCATTTACAGACTTAACGTTGGCTAGATGAGTCTAATCTACCTACTGAAGACCCTGGGCTTTCTTAATATGAATAGCTTGCAGTTATTGTTAAAAAGGAACTTATGACATCATGTGCCAAGAATCTCAGGACACAGCAGAGGCTGGGCTGTGTGAAAGATGGGAAAGCTGAGAGCAGATGGAGTCCATTGGACAGAACTCAAATGCTACAGATGATTGACTGCCTAAAAATGAATCTTTGGCTGGGGCTTTGATGAATTCGCAGACAACTTTTCAATAAACAGCTTATTTTGATCCCTGACATTTTATCTTTCTTATAGGATTGAATGTTGGAGGTTTTGTTTATTACATTTATGATGAGAAACACTACAATTTTACCTTTTGCAAGGTTCTGGAAGCATACACTGAAAATGATTTACATGGAAGAAGCCCCACAGTCTTCTATAAAAATCAAAGACAAGTTTGCATGTGTTTTGACTTCTATTGAAATATATGTTCCAGAATACAAAAACACCATTTATGAAATTGTCATATGCTAATATAGTAGACATGTTGAAGGATTTATGAAAGAAAGGTACTATTTTCCTACATCTTAAGCTGTAATGTTGTCCTCCATCCAAGGAAGAACATTTGTCAGGTAGAAAAAGAATGTTTTATATCCAATATGTGTTTACAGAAGGGAAAAAAAAAAACAGTTTACAAAGGTTTCATTCTGACCACACCTCATGATCTGGCATCTTTGGAGGACTTTCTTTCCTAGGCAGATGACAATGAGATATTAATTGTAAAAGGAGTGGCAAAATTAAGAAGCATAGAATATATTTGGTTGGAAGAGAACTTCAAGGTCATCCAGTCCCACCTTTGGCCCATCAGTGACCCAACACTAAACCATGTGCCTAAGCACCAGGTCTACAGGCTGCTAAAACACCTCCAGAGACGCTTACACCAGCACTGCCCTGGGCAGATCATTCCAGTGTGCGAGAACCCTGTTAGTGAAGAACTATTTTCTAATATCTGGGCTAAACCTCTCTGCTGCAACGAAGGGACGGGGAGACATCTTGATGCAAGCTAAGTTCCAACTTTATTAGGCAACATACAGGACTTATATACTTTGTCAGAAGGTATCAGAAGGCTTAACATTTTTACATATTGATTAGTCATTTTATCACATGCAAAACCGTCTCTTCTTCCAATCTAAATTCTTGTCTGCCACATCTGCTTCCCCATGGAGCAACAGTTAGCATATTCATCAGATAAGAAGGACAGGCATATTCATCAGATGGCAGGACAGTCTCCTTGCTTCTTCTAATCAGATCATTCTGACTCCGATAGTTTGGCCAAGGGCTTGTGTTGCAGCTGGTCCACTGATTGACCACTGTTACATTAATCCCACACCTCTCCTGGAACAAGACCTGTCCTCCAAACCCTTCACCAGCTTTGTTGCCCTTTTCTGATCTGCTCAATGTCTTCCTTGTAGTGAGGGGTCCAAAACTGAACACAATACTTAAGGTGTGACCTCTGTAATGCTGAGTACAAAGGGACTATCTTTTCCTTGGTCCTATTTTCCATAGTACAGACAACAAAATGAAGACAAGTAACTTGCTAATACAACTGCACTGCTTTAAATAAGTAATTCCTTTGTAGTGGACAGGGAAGCTCTACATGCTCAGTCTTTGCCCATTTTCCCACTCACAGCATGGAAAATGTTTCACACATTAAGATACAAGGAAAGAGTGCTTTGCTAGGGAGCTGTGCACTTCAAAGCAAAGGTTTCTGTAGGGCTGTGGCCAGGAGAATGGAATGATAGCCAAGAGTGCTAAGCTGTGCAAGCAGGTGATGCAGGAACAATGCATGAGTGCTACGAATCTCATTAGCGTTTCTGGAGAACCCTTAGATAAGAAAATTGTCACAGTGATGAACCATAGGCTTCTGCATTTTCTTTCTGAAACAAACTGATTCATTCAGTAGCATTTTCAGCATCTTCAGATGACAATGCAGACTGCTAAATTACAGTTGAATCTTCTCAGGCTGAGAGATGTGTTTGTGTGTATAGAACATTTTGATTTGGGTGTTAGATGGTCTTTTAGCTCTACAGAGCACATGGAAATACTTTAGAGCATACATTCAGCTTTTCTTTAAACTTTATCAGAAGCATCAAAAAAGCTTATGCACCCCCTGGCTATGCTGGAGGAGGGGAGACTCAGATTGGATGTTAGGAAGAAGATCTTCACCATGAGGGTGAGACACTGGAACAGGTTGCCCAGGTAGGTGATGGAAGCCCCATCCCTGGAGGTCTCTAAGGCCAGGCTGCATGAGGCTCTGGGCAGCCTGATCTAGTGGAAGATGTGCCTGCCCATGGCAGGGAGGTTGGAGCTAGATGATCTTTGAGGTCCCCTCTGGCCTTGACAATTCTGTGATTCTGTACAAAGGTAAGGGAAAATGAGTAGATGCTTTCCCAGGGTCCAGTACTACTCCTAAGAGACTCCTAGGTATATATTTTATGACCTTCAAATGTGAATAATTTTTACTAAACACCCACTAGTATGCTTTGGGAACTCTCCTTTGTTCTTCCTTATGACAACGGTGGCAATGCCTCTGTACTTGTTAAAACGTGGCTGCAGTAGCAAAAAGCTGAAGAGCTGACAGAATTTATTTTAAACTCATCAGAATAGTGCAGAAGAATGTACCTTGGCGTCTTGACTCTCCATGTCAGTGCTCTGCACTGGGGGTGAGTGGGAGAGAAATGGTGTGGAACTCTTATCAGATCTCAGTATGAAAAGCCTGACAGCAAATGGCATAATGAAATCCCTGGTTTAATAAAAGAATAAAAGTAGGAATACAGATAAAGTAGATTCAAATAAATCTTACATCCTTTCAGATGCTGGTAATACTTCATTTGTGAAGCATCAGAGAGACACCAGATGATTTTTCCAAGGAATGCTGTGCAGATCCCATCCACAGAAAGGTTATTCCTCCCTCCTATACTGCAGGAGGTTTTGTTTTGTGTGACAAACAAAATCATGTATCTTGTCCTGTCAGGCTGGAATATCATCTCTGCCCTAACAGCCACCAGCACGCAGCACAGACCAACAAGGAAGTGATCCAGGAGGCTCCCTTACAGCAACTGCACATGCTGATGGGTTTCTGAAACCTTAAGTGCATGGCCCAACAGCAAAGGCATGGTCTGCTCATTGAATGCAATATGTTCCACGAGGCTCTAGTAACAAACAAATCTACTCAGCTTTTCTGTTTTCTTCTTTTTTACTTTTGCCTATTTCCTTTTCTTATGTTTATATCAGAGTGGAACTATCATGTTGTGCAAATTTAACACTGTAGCAATGGGTGTTCAATAGTTCTTTCTTTCCAGTACCCGCAGAATTAGTTGAGCTAGCACTGAGTGAAATTATCTGTTGTCCCTATCATAAGAAGGATGCAGAGCTGTTGGAGTGAGTCCAGAGGAGGGCCACAAAGATGATCCAAGGAATGGAACACCTCTGCTATGAGGATAGACTGAGGGAGCTGGGCTTGTTCAGCCTAGAGATGAGAAGATGCCAGGGGAACCTCAGAGCTGCCTTTCTATATCTGAAAGGAGCCTACAGGAAGGCTGGAGAGGAACTGTCCAACAATAGGACAAGGGGGAGTGGTTTGAAGCTGAGAGAGAGTAGGTTTAGACTGGATCTAAGGAAAAAGTTCTCTAGTACTAGGGTGGTGAGATTCTGGAACAGGCTGCCCAGAGATATTGTGTATGCCCCTTCCCAGGGTGTGTTCAAGGCCAGGTTGGATAAGGATTTGAGAAGCCGAGTCTAATTGAGAGGCATTCCTGCCCATGGCAGGGAAATTGGAGTAGATGCTCTCTGAGGTCCCTCCCAAGCTAAGCCATTCTATGATTCTGTGAAGGCATAGGACAGTCGATATGCCTGCTTCTATAACAAAGTGCTTCCATTGACCTAACTCCAGCTATATTCATTTTGACTTTTCCTTTCACTGTTATCTTAGAGGTGTAGATAAGTATTTAGTACTCTGGAATAAAAAGTAAAGTGGTACACTAGAATCGTATATGTTTCCATAAATTTTAATGGTCCAGGCAGTATTCAAAGGGAAAACTGGGGAAAATCCTTTGGGACAAGAGCTCATTAACTTCCTTTCTTCCTTCCAAAAATTGCTTCAGGAAGTTGTAGGCTCAGATATACTTAAGGAAAGCAAGAACTCTGGATAGAATTAGGTATTCTGGGCTACTTAATTAGTTTTTAAGTGCAGGAGTTGTGTATTCAATTTAAATGAGCCACATTGGCAGGCTGACAGATTTTTTTAGAAAGAGAAAAACAAACTCGGATATACAAGAACACACACGAAAATGGAAGGATGAGAAAGCAATGGGAAAACAGGAACCTTCAGCAGAGGAGTAATGCTTTAAAATGTGGAAGGATAAGAAGAAACCCTGAGTGCCAAGTATGACAGAATGGTAGGGGCTGGAAAGAATCTCTGGGGATCGTCTAGTCCAACACCCCTGCTAAAGCAGCTTCACTTAGAGCATGTTACACACAAATCTGTCCAGGTGGGTTTGTGAAGCCTCCAGAGTTTTCACAATCTCACTGGGTAGCCTGCTCCTCTGGTCCACTACCCTCACAAGAAAGAAGTTTTTCCTTATGTTTGAGTGGAACTTTCTATGTTCTGGTTTGTGCCCTCTGCCTCTTGTCCAATCACAGGGCACCACTGAAAAGAGCCCAGCTCCATCCTCTTGGCACTAGTGCATTCATAAGATCTAGTGCATATGCATTGACAAGATCCCCTCTCAGTCTTCTCCAGGTGTCTCAGTCTCCAGCCCCTAATAATCTTTATAACCCTTCATTTGACTCTTTCCGGTAGTTCCCTGTCTCTTTTGAACTGGGGAGCGCAGAACTGGAGATAGTATTCCAGGTGTGGCCTCATGCAACCAGAGTAGAGAGGGTGGACAACCTCTATGAGTTGCTAGCACTTTCTTCTTAGTGCAGCCCAGGATATCATGAGGAGAAAGTTCTTTACAGTGAGGGTGACAGAGAACTGGAGCAGGCTGCCCAGAGAGGTTGTGGAGTCTCCTCTGGAGACTTTCCAAAGCTGCCTGGATGCCTTTCTGTGCAAACTACCCTTGGTGATCCTGCTTTGGCAGGGAGGTTGGACTCGATGATCTCTGGAGGTCTCTTTCAATGTCTAAAGTTCTGCGATTTTGTGATTGTTCTTCCTGGCCAGAAGAGCACACTGTTAGCTCGTGGTTAACCTGCTGCCAATACACTGCCTTTTCAGAAGTCATAAATATGGCTCAAAAGGACAAGAGTAAGATAAATATAAGAGCACATCTAAGACTAAAATCCAATTCTGTAGTGGGAATGCAGAATGACTCTTAAGGGAAGTAGTAACAAATTCTACAGAGGTTAGTAGGAGAATGGACTAAACTGAAACTGGAGATTTTTGAAGCAGAAATCCATGGAAACTATGTAAGACACAGAAGAGAATAGAATAACTGGAAAGGGAGTTGAGTAGAAGCCTACTTCTGGAAGCCATTTACAACTTTCACTCATGACAGACAATGTAATTACTGTAAATATGCCAGCATGCCAGCACTGGTGGAAGAATAGGGTAAAGAAGAAGGTTTCCTATGGTGAACTTGTGAGGAAAGTAAATTAATTAAAAATCTCAGGATGAACAAAACATCAAAGAGTACATTTATCTACAAGGAAAGAAATAGGTCCCATCAGAAGATAAATCTTTAATTAAATAGTTTGCTAAACAGTACTAATGACACAGCAATAGGAAGGAATCCACAGTATATTCTACATATAACTCCTGCTTTCTGTCAGTCAAGTGCTGTGCAGGTACACTTTGGAGTGCCTGATTTTTCCATTCAGCATATGAGCATAATTTGTCCTCAGCAATTCATGCTTTCTTAATAGTGACTATGAAGTTGTCCAATTGATTTATTTTTTTTTCTGCTAGATGTTATATTTCAGCAGTGAAGTCACCCTATTAAATAATTTGCACTTCAACACAATTTGTTTTCAAAGCAGTGAGGGTAACTAATCTGTAGCACAGGCATGTTCTTCATCACTTGGTAACTTTAATTAAAACTGAATTTCCTCCTAGAAGTAATGAAGGAAATTTTCAGCAGCCTTACAACACTGAGAGCCCTGATTTCCACTTTTGAAGCTGTTGTGCACCCTAGTGGGAGGAATATATAATGTTTTGAGAGCACCACAGCCAGCCAGCCTAACTGATTGGTGATTGCTGCTGCTGTCAGCTGAATAGTCAGGTAGAGTAATGCAAAACAGCGATCAGCTACGTGCTTGATTCCTGGACTGAACTTCCTTAATTTCACATCTTATCTTGCAGAATTAGACTTGAAATCATCCACATTAACTCACACTCTCTGAACAGACTTAACAGTTAAATTTAGAAATGTGAGCTGCCTTATTTGTTTCAATCTTTTTTCTATCCAACTGGTGCACGATTCAATTACAAATAAGTACATTTTACTTGTCTCAGCTGCAAGAGTCCAAGAGCATAACGTTTGCCAAGGCTCAAAAGCTCTCTTTCTATGAATGATACAGGAAAGTTTCTGGCATGTTTCAACAAATGCTACAGGATAGATACGACAATAATTCTTCCCCTATGGAGAGAGACTGAGAAACCTGGGGCAGTCTTTAGAAGAGAGGACTAGAGAGGATATCTCATCAATGCCTATAAATATCTGAGGGGTGGGTGACAAGTGGTTGGACCCAATCTCTTTTTGATGGTCAACAGCAATAAGACAAGGAGCAACAGCTATAAACTGGAACAGAGAAGGTTTCGCCTCAACACGAGGAGAAACTTGTTACAGCAAAAACTTGTTAGAGTGAGGATGTCAAAACCCTGGAGCAGCCTGTCCAGAGAGGTCGTGGAGTCTCCTTCTCTGGAGACATTCCAAACCCACCTGCATGCATTATTGTGCAGACTGCCCTAGGTGATCCTGCTTTGGAAGCGGGGTTGGACTCAATGATCTCTGCAGGTCCTTTCCAACCTCTAATATTCTGTGATTCAGTCCTTAACTTTGGACACAGAAATAAGGTTCTGCAAAATGGTGTTTTAGCTAAGACTTGATAGTGCTTTATTCCCAGTAATTTCTACACATAATCACAGAATGATTGAGATTGGTAGGGCCACCTGGAGATCCTGTAGCCCAACCCAACCAGCTCAACTGGTGTCAGCAATAGTAGGTTGCCCAGAACCGTATACAGATGAGTTTTGTACATCTCTATGGATGGAGACTCCACAACGTCTCTGGACAACCTGTTCCAGTGTTTGACCACACTTACAGTAGTTTTTTCAATAATGAAGTATATCAATCACCTATTCTCCTTTCATAGTATGCTAATGAGAATAATTTGGCTGCATCATTTTTTATCAGTCCCTTCAGGTACTTAAGCACACATGTAAGTGACTCTCCTAAGATATCTTCCCTCCAACCTCAGTGCTTTCACCCTCTCCTTATTGGAAAGTTGTTCCAATCCCCTAATCATCTTAGTGGCTCTGTTTTCTTCTTGCAATGCCTCTACCCATATTCCTCACAATAGCTGTTTACAAGACCCTTTGAAGATAAAAGTAATGTTATCAATAAATCCTTTAAGTGATCGAAAGTAATTCAAGGCATTGGCTTCACACATCCTGCATACCTATTAATCTTGGCCTATTTTCACAAAAGATTAACCCTTAAGTAAAAAAAATTAATTTTTAATTTCTATGCATTCAGAGAAAGAAGAAATATATTATTAGGGTGAGTAAATAATGGAGAAATGCATCTAAGTATAGAAGTCAGGTAGGTTCTGTTGTAGGACTTGAAAACTGTGCTAGAATTTTCTGATGTATAACTTGTGAGATTTAATGAACCACAAAATGTTAGGAGCTGGAGGGGACCTTGAAACATCATCCGGTCCAATCCCCATGGCAGAGTGGGTTCATCTAGAGCAAGTCCTGCAGAAACACATCCAGGCAGACTTTGAATGTCTCCAGAGGAGACTACAACCTCTCTGAGCAGCCTGTTCCAGGGCTCTGCTGCCCTCACAGGAAAAAAAGGTTTTACTTATGTTCACATGGAACCTCTTCTGCTCCATGCACCCTTTGTCCCTTGTCCTATCACTGGATATCACTGAGCAGAATCTGGCTCCATCCTCCTGACACATGGCCCTGAAATCTACCCTCAGTCTTCTATTCTCCAAGCTAAAGACCCTCTACTCCCTCAGCCTCAAAAAGGAGATGTTCAACTCCATCATCTTTGTGGCTCTGCGTTAGACTTTTCCAAGCATTTCCCTGAGGTCCTTCTTGAACTGAGGGGCCCAGAACTGGACACAGTTGCCTGAGAGAGTCCCGCACAGAGCCACAAAGATGATTAAGGGAATGGAACATCTCTCTTACGAGGAGCTGGGGCTCTTTAGCTTGGAGAGGAGGAGCCTGAGGGGAGACCTCATTCATCTTTATAAAGATGTAAAGGGTGAATGCCAGAAGGATGGAGCCAGATTCTGCTCAGTGATGCCCAACGACAGGACAAGGGACAATAGGTGGAAGCTGAGGCATAGGAAGTTTCATGGAAACACAAGGAGAAGTTTTTTGCCTGTGAAGTTGACAGAGCACTGGAACAGGCTGCTCAGGGGGTTTGTGGAGTCTCCTTCTCTGGAGATATTCAAGGCCTGCCTGGATGTGTTCCAGTGGGATCTGTTATAGGTGATCCTGCTCTGGCAGGGTGGTTGGACTGGATGAGCTTTCGAGGCACCTTCCAGCCCCTAACATTCTGTGATTCTGTGATCTCAGATGCAAAACATTTTATTCAGACTTCTGGCTATTGGTTCATCCTTTTCTATATACTTTTTGGTTTGATTTGTAACCTTAAACAGTGATTGGCTATTTCCAGAAAGAGGCATTAGACATTGTGGACTACTACTGCTCTGTTTTTCCAGCTGTTAATCAGATTACTTAAACTGACCAGAATGCTGCTCCCAAATGTGTATGTAAACATGGCTGAAGTATTTCCTCTTGCAGTAAGCTTCATGTATTTGGACTGATTCATGCTCTTGCAAAAAGCCTGCTGTCTGTCAAAGCCATTAACAAACTTTTGTCTAACTGACTTTTCAATGATTTGACTGTTTCTCCATACCTGATTTCCATGAGCAACATTCCACGTCTGTTTCAACCTCTTGAAGATTCATGAATGTTGATTGATCTGCTTTTCATCATAAGCCTTAATCAGTGCCTCTCACCAGCTGGGGAAAGAAAAAAAAAAATAAAAAGGATGTCTTAAGATCTTAAGACAAATTAAGGCTCTCATAACTGCAGTATCCAGTTGAGCTTGCAATTTCATACAATGAAAAGTTCCCATAAGAAATTTCAGCTCAGAATATTGTACTATGACACAAAAGGTATCTTTTCCATTTCTACCCAACTCCTATTATGAAAACTCAAAGAAATCATATGTGTTCTGGAAATTGACTCTTCTGCAATCAATGATACGAGTGATGGACTGTATGAACAAGCTGTAACTGCATAGAGTCATCAACTACTTGCTGATTGCAATTGGAAGATGGAAAAGTAGTCCAATTAGTTTTGGATAAGTTAAACATTAAAGTTTGTACTGACAGCTTCTCTAGTCAATAAAGTGTAGCAGCACTCTTAGGGAGTAGCTTAGGTCTCAGAACTTAGATATAGAGCTATTACTATAAAAATAAATGAGAAAAACCCCAAATCTATCATGGAGAAAAATCTATGTGAATCTTCACTGTCAGCCAAGCTAAAGCTGTTAGCAAATGCTTCGAAGCAGGAAGTGGTTAAAATGGTTAAGTTGAAAGAATGTATTCTAAGACACATGTGGTAGACTCTTTATAGACACTAGTATAAAATTTCAGTCAGTCCCTGCACCAGGAAATGAGCATTAGATCATGCTCATCGTATTGCACTGCAGAGACCACAGTGACAGTAAGGAGAGATGTGCTTCATGCCTCCCTACAGCCATAAGTAGGTGGCATCATATTTTTTCCAAAAATCACTGTGGAAGATGAGGAAGCTCCTCAGCAGGAGCTGGGTAGTGTAGAGAAGTGATGTAGCATTGGGAATAGAATTGCTCTGGTACTGCTGATCTTAAGGATTCAAGAATCATGACTAAGGCTGTGCAGAAATCATGAAAAGACATAAAATAATCAGATACAAACAAACAAGCAAACAGTCTGTAGAAGTGGATGGAATTTTAAGTAGCCTGCTGCCTGGAAATCTTTCAGGTTCACTGAAGTCATGTATTATAGCTTATCTTGGCAGCTGCAGAAGCTAGGAGCACTTTTAAAAATGAAATCTTGTGTATTCATATAGACAGCGATTGCCTGGAGGGGTTCAGCCTTAAGCAATACACAAACAGTGAAAAAAAGAACACTACCACTGTTTCTTTTACGGTGTTATTTCCTTTGTTTGCTACTGAAGAAGAAAACTCTGGGTTTTTTGTTTTGTTTTGTTTTGTTTTCCCCTCATAGGTGATCTTGGCTAAAAACGTCCTTGCTTTGTTTAAAGAGGAGTAGCAGCTGCCTTTAAATGATATTTCTGAATGACTCTCGTCATCTTCTTGCCTGTCCTTGTCCTACACGCACATTTTTTCAGGCATCTGTCTCCTAGGTGTGATAGAAGCAGCACTTGCTTCTGTCTGTCTAAATAGCTCATTTACAATATTCAGACAAAGCAGCCAAATGTTCTTCTACTGTCCAACTTAAAAAAAAACAAACCACTAAACCAGGTTGAAATCATAACCTTATTGTAAAAAAAAGACACTGTTGGAGAATTCTTAATAGGACATCGAGTTCAAAGTCACAATCAGTCTTTACACAAGTAATGAAAGAAAATGAGTCATGACTATCCAGGATGCCATTCAATATTTAATCCCAAAATGAAAGCTAACACAATGGGGTTTTGAGGGCTAACTTGGAGTTTTAACATTGTTTGTTTAGAGGCAGCATTTTGTGTATTGTTAACACAATTTCTCCTGGTCAATACATTGTGACAACACAGAGAACGAGCAGTGCTATTTTTTGTAACCTATAATGCAAGTATTTACCAAGGTGCATCAATTTATTTGGTACCTTTCCAACTTAGAGCCACAAAAATGATGAAGCATAATATCTTCCTTACAAAGATATAAAGGGTGAGTACCGAGTGGATGGAGCCAGGCTCTGCTGGGTGATGCCCAATAACAGGACAAGGGGTAATGTGTGGAAACTGAGGCATAGGGACTTCTATGGAAACATGAGGAAAAATGTTTTCACTGTGAGGGTGCCAAAACACTGGAACAGGCTGCCTAGGGGGGGTTGTGAAGTCTCCCTCTCTGGAGATATTCAAGACCTACCTGGACATGTTCCTGTGTGAACTGGTATAGGTGATCCTGATCTGCAGCTTGATTGGACTGAATGATCTTTCAAGGTCCCTTCCAGTCTCTGACATTCTGTGGTACTGTGATTCCAGAGCTGATGGGAAGTTGTTTACCTAAAAACACGGGTAAACTTTAAAAAGACAGTAAACATATTCTTTTTCAGTTCTAAAATTTTGTATTATTTTCTAGTGCCTCAGCCTCTTCTAATTGTATATGTTGCAGTAATGTGTCACTCCATTCTGATTTTGCCTTCTGTGATGGTTTGAGTGGTACCTGCCCCCCTGCACTCCTATGAAATCACCCGGATGAGACTCAGTCGATCTGGCAGTTAAGGAATGAAGCCTGATATTTACAGCTTAGCACAATATACAAGCAGATATTTACAATATATACAGCTATATACAGAAATATACAAATTAAACATAATACAGAAACACAACACCCATCCCAGAAATCAGAGTGCCCAGGAGGGGCTCCCAACCACCTTTCCACCTTCTTTCCACTCAAACCATCACAAAAATTTAATCTTCTTTTCTAAGTCATCAAAATTTTACTTCTCCATTTTAAAGTCTCTCTGGACTATGGCACACTGCAGCTCTGAGGGTTGTAAGCTTGTACTTTGCATGTTACTTCATTAAGAAGGTACCATGTGTTACCTATCAGGCAGTCTGCTAATGTGCAATGAAGCTACAGATGACCAGCTGCCAATCGGTCTATATATGAGGAAAAGAAAATGAATCACAGCTACAAAATTGAGAATTCAATAATCTTTCAAGAAGTAGAATGTTCAATAATAAATAATGCTTATTTAGCATATTTTTCTAAATGTTCTGACTCAGCTACCCTCGTGTCATAGAATCATAGAATCAACCAGGCTGGAAGAGACCTCCAAGATCATCCAGTCCAACCTAGCACCCAGCCCTGTCCAATCAACCAGACCATGGCACTAAGTGTCTCATCCAGTCTTTTCTTGAACACCTCCAGGGACAGTGACTCCACCACCTCCCTGGGCAGCCCATTCCAATGGCAAATCACTCTCTCTGTGAAGAACTTCCTTCTGACATCCAGCCTATACTTCCCCTGGCACAACTTAAGAACTAGTGCAAACTGCAGTGTTTGCAGGATTAAAGGCAAGTCACAACAGTATATTCCTCACTTAGTAGGTAACATCTATACCCTGCTTTCCAATGCAAAAACAACACTCATAATAATACAAGAAACACTAAATATATATATTAAAGGAAGGAATTTAACATAACTAACAATTTCTAACTCCAGATGTGGGTTTCCAGTAATTTTTTTAGACAGATTGAAACACTTTAAGTATTATACTACATTAGAATAGTTTTCCCTTGCTGAAACATTATGAATAAACTAGAATTCTGTAGGAATTTTTGTTTTTCTTTACTATTTGGTTAATAAAGATCAGAAGTTCTGAAAGATTTGAGTTTTCATTATTTTTTGAGAGGATAAAACTGGTTACAGTAGCCGCTGGTGTTTTCACCCTGTGCTAGTTTGAAGCAGGGTAGAATGTTTTGGTGAGAAGAACTAGATCGTAGGTTGTGAAAAGGAAAACAATGGTGATGACTACTCCCCTCAGAGTCTTGCTGAAGAAGAAAGGAAAACATTAGATAACACTCTCGCCATTTTTTTTTTCACTCACTCTCTGGCTAGGCTCTGAGTGAACTGCATCTCCCTAACCTCACCTTCCATTTGGACTAACCCACCTTCGCTTCATAACCTCTTGGCTGAACCTCTGTTCTTCTTTAGGACTGGGGTAAGGTTGAGAGGGGCAGGGGGAAGGTGCAGGGGTGGCTGAGAGCCCCTCCTGGGGACTCAGGTTTCTGAGAGGGGAGTTGTGCTTCTGTATTACTTTTACCCTGTATATTTCTGTCTGTATCTGTATATACTGTAAATAGCTGCTTGTATATTGTGCTAGCTGTAAATAAATAGCTTCATTTATATTCCCAGAGCTGGCTGAGACTAGTCTGGGTGATTTCTAAAGTGTGGGGGGGCAGGGAACACCCAAACCATCACACACCCTTTGCTGTCTGCTCAACAGCTGTGTATGCATAGAGGAATTAAGTAACATTTTCTTAGCAAGTGCTTTGGTGATGTTTTAAATCTATCTAATGATTAACTGAGGACAGGCCCAGAAGCTCAGTCACAAAGATCTGAAATCCCACGACTCCCACCTGAGGAAAAGCCAGGCACTTCTCTCACTTTTCCTGTTCCTCCTGTGTCTCAGAAAAAGACTAGCCAAAGGAGAAAACACTATTCAATGAAGCAGTTTAACATGAAATCCAGTGAAGCTAGTATGCCTAAGTTTCAGCCTGACGATGAGGAAAATGTGCTACTCGGGCTGTAGCAAGGAGTATGAGCTCCATCTTGTGGAAGAATGCCTTTGTTTCACCAACCTTCTAACAGGATGGTGAATGCTATTGGAACCATATGCATGGTTATGTCAAGCAACACGGATGAGAACGCAATAATCACACAAAAAGATGGAAAAACTATGCATAGAGTGGTTTGACAGGACTATCTGTCAGAAGTAGGTGCTTATATCCGAGTGATATTAACTCACTGCTTAAGTATCTGCTTGTTTGTGTGAGGTTGTGGCAACCTTAGCTATCAGTCCAGGCTGGGAGGATGAAGAAATGCAGAGCAGGCCTGCAGGTAATGGCTTGGGGGTGCTGGTGAGTGAAAAGCTGGACACGAGCAGACAGTATGAGCTTGCAGACCGCAAGGCCAATGCAGCCTGGGCTGCATCAAAAACAGAGCCCCCAGCAGATGGAGAGGGCATTCTGTCACCCTGCTCTGGTACTGCTGGAGAGCTGCGGTCAGCTCTGGGCCCTCAACACAGCAGGGACATGGACATGATGGAGTGGGTCCAGAGGAGGCCTGTGAAAAGAATCATGGAGTTGGAATACCTCTGCTCTGAGGACAGGCTGAGTGAGCTGGGGCTGCTCAGCCTGGAGAAGAGAGGGCTCTGGGCAAACCTACTAGCAGCCTGCCAGTCCGGAAGGGCTGCAGAGGGACTGTTTGCAAAGGCCTGTGGGGATAGGATGAGGGACAATGTTTTAAAATGAGAGCACAGCAGATTTAGATTGGATGTTAGGAGCAAGTTCTGCACAATGAGGACGGTGAAACACTGGCACAGGTTGCCCAGTGAGGTAGTTAAGGCCTCATCCCTGGAAGTATTCAAGGTCAGGCTCAACAAGGCTGTGAGCAACCTGATCTAGGGGAGGATGTCCCTGCTGACTGTGGACAGGCTGGACCGGATGACCTTTGGAGGTCTCTTCCAACTAAACCATTCCATCATTCTATGATTCTCTGACCCAGAGTGCATTTCACACAGTATCACAGTATCATCAGGGCTGGAAGAGACCTCACAGATCATCAAGTCCAACCCTTTACCACAGAGCTCAAGGCTAGACCATGGCACCAAGTGCCACGTCCAACCTTGCCTTGAACAGCTCCAGGGACGGCGACTCCACCACCTCCCCAGGCAGCCCATTCCAGTGCCCAGTGACTCTCTCAGTGAAGAACTTTCTCCTCACCTCCAGCCTAAATCTCCCCTGGCACAGCCTGAGGCTGTGTCCTCTTGTTCTGGTGCTGGCCACCTGAGAGAAGAGAGCAACCTCCTCCTGGCCACAACCACCCCTCAGGTAGTTGTAGACAGCAATAAGGTCACCCCTGAGCCTCCTCTTCTCCAGGCTAAACAATCCCAGCTCCCTCAGCCTCTCCTCGTAGGGCTGTGCTCAAGGCCTCTCACCAGCCTCGTCGCCCTTCTCTGGACACGCTCAAGCATCTCAATGTCCCTCCTAAACTGGGGGGCCCAGAACTGAACACAGTACTCAAGGTGTGGTCTAACCAGTGCAGAGTACTTTCAGTGATTTCCTTAAAGAGGTACTGCTGTGCTGCTGACTACCTGGAGCTGCTGGAACCACTGGAGACAATTATCCCCTCAGAGTTCTTTTGAAAAGTATTATGGATTTAGAAGATCGGACTTGAAAAAAAAATTAGAATCACATTTTATTAAAATATTTAGGATGTTTATTTTATGTTTATTACAAAAAAATCTCCTAATTAGGTGGGGAGAAAGTTGAAGTTTAAGGTATTTCTGTCAATAACGGTAAAGAAATTTCCTTTTAATGAACATGAAATGCACAACATTAAAATGCACAATTTAATGCTGTTTACTGAAAAGATATTTAATCTAAGATTCAGAGGAGTTAAACTAAATCTATACTGTGGTTTTGAGTGGCCCAAATCAGTAAAGCAGAAAAAGCCCTTGCCAGCTCATTCTGACAAGGACAAAGTGATTTAAGAGAGGGTAAGAACCTTCTAACAGTTCATTCATGGTTGGACTGGTGTTTGAAAATGCAGCTTCTGATGCTCTCTCTCACAGCCGTGTGGATCAAAGATTTCAAACACTGAAAAACGGTGTTCTGGACCTCATCTTTTACATTTAGGGAATCCAAAGGGGAAATATCATGCTAACAGAGCCCAAACTTAATTGATTATATTGCATATTTGCCATCTTTTTCCGGGATGTAGCCTTGCAAAACTCAATTGAACTGCAGTGAACATTTAACAAAAAAGCACAATGTAAAATGTAGCCCAAAGGATGGTTCTGTGTTAGATATATAAGCATAAATAACTCCTATTCTTAGTGTTTTCCCTTTTGTGTATTTGCAGAAATATATTCAGTAATTTCTGAGCTGAACAAATCTTTTTTTGTATGGTAAGGTGATAATTTTGGTGCTTGTTACAAAGATCTCTTCTTTGCTTTTCTTCCAGGTTCAATCAATCTATTCTAAATATCAGTAATTAGAATTATGCATTATAGGCCAAGCTTAGTTTCACTGGAGTATTATGCAATGCATTACTCTTCTTTTGTAAGTAATATGACTGAGGTGATTAGCAAACTACAGTTGCCTTTGTAATGCTGGTTTCAAGTTGACAGATCACAAACATTCTAGGATCATCTGGTGCAGATTTTTCTCCTTTATAGTGCTTCTAGAAAATCTCAAGGTTATAGAAAATGTTTTTATTATTAATCCACAACTACACAGCCTTGTACTTGAGTTCACATTGTAAGTCTCTGTCCTCTCGTCTCCATCTCCAAGCTGTCACAAATCAAATTTGTACTTCATTCAAATTTAGGAAGGTATTAAGATCCATTTCAAAGTAAACAATTTCTCTGTGCCTGGTATTTTACATCTATTTCGATTTCTCTTACCAAATTTAGCTTTCACCTGCTAATCTGTATTTTGCACTGTCAAGGCTAGGCTGACCTTCAGAGAAGGGACAGACTCTCGCTATTAACCCCTCTCTTCACAAAGGGGAAGAGAAAGGGAATAAGGACAGAGAATAAACCAGCTTTCATGAAGATCACAATGGTAAAATGAAATGCATACAAATACATGCAAACCCACTATTGAACCCAACTGCCTGATGCCAACTACATCTCCATCACCACCACTCCTTTGGCAGAAGTGCTTAACTGGAATCTGTAGCAGATGGGAACAGGTTTCAGGAGCTGGGTGCTGGAACTGGATTCTGGAACTAATGCAACTGGACAGAACAGAGTGCTGCTTGGATGCCAGATGTTAAAGAGGAGACCTCAATCTCCATATGGAATGGAACACCTTGTTGATCAGTTTAGGGTCAATTTTCATGTCTGTTCCTCCCAACAGGTGCAGCCTTTAAATTTGTAGCCATCCACCCACCCCTGACCCCAGCACACAAGATTTAGCAGTGATGTTCTGCACACCAGTCCTTGGTGCATCAAGAGTTACTGCTGCTAGAAGCAGTCACCATCTGCTAAAACATGTTGTTAATTTCAGAAAGTACAGACACTTAGAAAAGACTGATCTGAAAAGTAAAATCATTGAGCAGAATTAGTTCTTGTTCTAAGTCAAACCAGGACATCCATATTTAATTTATAATTAATTCTAATTATATCACTAACATTAGAGATACAGAATCTTGCTTAAATAAAACTTTAAAATGAGAAGAATTCCTCTGAGACATACCCATGCAAAACGCCATTGTATTGAAGGAGACATTTCATAAGCAGACTACAAGGACTTAGGACTAGAGTCATTAAGACTAGGAGAGAGGACTAATCAGATTATGTGACAGAGCAACAGCATAACAAGTACTTATGTTTTATGTTCCATTTACAGCCATGTTGTGTATCAATGAACATTTCTGTTTATGGTAAACTATGGGTAATTTGGTCTATATTGCACTCATGAATACACTCCCCTTTCATAAACATTCATTTTGAGCATATATTTGCAATGATCTATACACTCTGCTGCATACAGAATAAGACTTCTGAAGTATCTTTTCTCTGATAACTTACAGTATTTTTTTTTCTTTTGTTCTTTTTTTCCAGCTCAATACTAGAAAAATACATAGGTAAATAATTAGCATTATTAAATAAGGTAAATGAAACTGCAGAGCTGAATGGTATCCTTCTCCGTGCATAGACCTGGGTTCTTCATTTCAGGCATTGGAATGGGCTGCCCAGAGAGGTGGTTGAGTCACCAGCTCTGGATGCATTTAAAAGTCATTTGGATGTGGTGCTTGGGGATATGGCTTAGGGTGCACCTTGTAGAGCAGGGATATCAGTTGGGCTTGGTGATTCTGAGGGTCTTTTACAACCTGGATGTTTCTGAGAGTCTATGATTCTGCGATTTTTTTTCTCTTTTTTAACAGACTGGCACTTAGGCAGCAGAGCCATTGATTAGACTGGCTTTTATTACTTTTATCCACTTATTTGTGTATTTCTACACTTTTAATATTCATTTCCATAGCTACAGCCTGGAAAGAAGAAAACACACCCAGATGACTGGAGGACCTTAGAGCTGCCTTAAAATACCTGAAGGGATTTGCAAGACTGGAACAGGGATTCACTCCAGAGGATACTAGACAAGAAATGGAATAAGTAATAAATTGCATAGCTAGAAATTGTAGCTGTAAACTGACTATTCCAAGCACCCCTGCACACTGCTGTTGTTTGGTGTTACCTTATATGACAGCAACGTTACAGGACTACCCCAAAGTTTACCACACAGATTATTTTTGTATATCACAGAACTACAGAATGTTAGGGGCTGAAAGTGACCTTGAAAGATCATCTAGTGGGACACTCCTGCCACAGCAGGATCACCTATACCAGATTACACAGGAACACGTCCAGGTAGGTCTTGAATAGCTCCAGAGAAGGAGACTCCACAACCTTCCTGGGCAACCTGTTGCAGCGCTCTGTTATCCTTATAGTGAAAAAAAATGTTTGCATGGAACTTCCTATGCCTCCACTTCCACACATTGCCCCTTGTCCTGATATTGGGCATCACTCATCAGAGCCTGGCTTCATACTCATGGCACTCACCCTTTACATCTTTATAAACATTCATGAGGTGCCCCCTCAGAATCCTCCTTTCTAAGTTAAAGAGCCCCAGCTCCCTCAGGTTCTTAAAGAAGATGTTTCATTCCTTTAATCATGTGCCAAACTCTCTCAAGCAGTGCCTTGAGGTCCTTCTTGGACTGAGGGGACCAGAACTGGACACAGATACTCCAGATGTGGCCTCATCAGCGTAGAGAGGGAGGAGAATCTCTCTCTACCTGCTAACCAGTCCACAATGGCATGGCATGGCATTGGCCTTCTGTTCATCAGAACACACTGCTGACTCATGATCAAGCTTCCACCCTCTAGGCCCCACAGATCCTTTTTTTGGGATGCTATTTACTTTCATTGTGCTCTGACAGCTACCTACATGATTATGCATTATGATTCTTCAGTATCTCAAGGCTGTTATCAGCCACTACAGTCTACCCAAAGTTGCTGTTTTCTGGTCTCTTGCCTGTAATTCTGTTTTCCCCAAACAGCAAATGCAGCCAAACAAATCTGTTATATTCACTGGCATTTTAGTTTTGTTGGCAAAGCTACTGAATATTAAAAAAAAAAAAAGCCCTGAGTTGTAGAAATTAATAGGATTTAAATATAAGAATGAATGCTAAAAGTTTAATTTACAAACAAGCTGAATTTGGAAATTTTGTGGAAAAATATTCTTTGTTTAATTGCTAGTTTTCAAGTATGATGCATTTCCCCCTCTTGGTAAGCATTGTGAAGGAAATGCTGCCATAGTAGTTCCTAATATATGATCCTGAGCAATTGAATTGTGATGGTTTGGGAGTTATTTGCCCCCTCACACTTATAAAATCACTCAGACTATACTCAGCCAGATGGAAGTTGAGGAATGAAGCTATATTTACAGCTTAGCACAATTTACAGGCATATATATAGAAAAATATTTACAAATTAAAAGTAATAGAGAAACACAATAACCATCCCGGAACAATCAGAATGCCAGGAGGGCTCCGGACCCAAACCTCCTGCCCCGTCCCTCTTTCCCTCCCTTCAGAAAATAACCAGATCAATCCCTGTATATTTCACATGATAAATGTGGAGAGATCTTAGATGTCATAAAGACAACAAGAAGGTTAGAAGGAAAAGGGTTAGGTTGGACTAAAGTTAAAGCAGAGGCAACCACACAGACCCAGACCAACAGAAAGAAAGGAAAGAACTGAGAAGTGTGTGAGGAGTGCTGTATCTATATTTTGACTATCTGTGTTTCTCAGGAGAATGGGTTATATAGGGTACTATTGTGGTTTATTTTCCTTCTTCTCACAGCTAAGGATTTATTTTCTCTCAGTAAAATATTCCAGTTAGACTCAAACTAGCACATAGATAAGGGAGATGCACTCTGTTCAGGCTCTGGGCTGCATTTCTCTCTCTAACCTAACCTGCCATCTCTTTGATTAATCCACCTACTTCCTAACCTCCCTGGCTGACACTCCATTTTTTCTTGGGCACAAGGCAATGTCTGGGGTAAGGTAGGGAAGGGTTGGAAAAGGTGGAAGAGTGGTTTGGAGCCCCCCCTGAAGACTCAGGTTTCTGGGAGGGGTCTTGTGTTTCTGTATTACCTTTTACCTTGTATATTTCTGTATATATTGTAAATATCTGCTTGTATATTGTGCTAAGCTGTAGATACAAAGCTTCATTCAATTTTCCAGAGCCAGCTGAGTCTAGTCTGGGTGATTTCTAAAATGTCTGGGGGTGGGTAACACCCAAACCAAAATCCAGACCTCAGGTGAATATAGGTGCACTGGATGTTTTGATTGAAAAGGATTGAGAAACTAAAAAATAACGCTGATTTACAAATCTTTGCCTTCACTGTCAATTTTGAACCCTCAGAAATATGCTGTGGTCATGGAGTTTGCTTGGAAGTGCCTATCAGTGCCTTACTCCTTTAGTCACACCCTTCCTGGGTTTCCAGGAAGACCTGGCTCACAAGGAGCACACTGAGCACCAACAGGTTGGGTTTTCTTTGCAGACTTTGTAAGCTTTGCCTTTGCTCTTATAGTCTGTCCTCTTTGTTACTGTGCAAAGCCTTGCAAGGTCTAGGTTACTTTTGCAGTCTTACGAACTGGTGACCTCTTTTAGATTCTGATGTTGTTCAGCAATTTCCTTGCTATCATTTGAGCTCAGTAGTAGTATTCAGCAATTGTCACAATTCTGCCTTATTCATTAGAGTGTTTGCACCAAGACATTAGTCTACCTTTAACAAGAAAACTGGAGGAGCTGATCAGACTTTTAAGCGATTTCAGGCTGATCAGATTTACAGGTTCTCCAGCATTTATGCCCATTTGAAACTCACATTCCTTTATCCGAATACTAATCCTATCTGTTAAGCTCTGCCACTTCATTAAAATGAACCCTACCTATTGGAAGGTGTCTCTGCCCATGGCAGGTGGTTTGAACTAGGTGATCCTTGAGGTCCCTTGCAACCTTGACAGTTCTGTGATTCTGTTCTCTCTCAACAAATATATGCACAGACAATTCTTATTTACTATTAAAAAAAAAAAGAAGCAAATTCACTTCATTTAGAAAAAAATATCTTCTCAGAGTCTGATATTACTTATTTCTCCTGTATATATTTTATGTAACTTAAAGAAGGAAAATCAAGTGTCTTGCATCATATTTTTTCTGGCAAATTCTTTGCTTTCATTCCCAAACATACCATAGAATCATAGAATCAACCAGGTTGGAGGAGACCTCCCAGATCACCCAGTCCAACCTAGCACCCAGCCCTATCCAGTCAACTAGACCATGGCACTAAGGGCCTCATCCAGGCTTTTCTTAAACACCTCCAGGGATGGTGACTCCACCACCTCCCTGGGCAGCTCATTCCAATGGCAAATCACTCTCTCTGGGAAGAACTTCCTCCCAACATCCAGCCTAGACCTGCCCTAGCATAGCTTGAGACTGTGTCCCCTTCTTCTGTTGCTGGGTGCCTGGCAGAAGAGCCCAACCCCACCTGGCTACAGCCTCCCTTCAGGTAGTTGTAGACAGCAATGAGGTCACCCCTGAGCCTTCTCTTCTCCAGGCTAAACAACCCCAGCTCCCTCAGCCTCTCCTCATAGGGTTTATGCTCCAGGCCCCTCACCAGCTTTGTCACCCTTCTCTGGACACGTTCCAGTACCTCAACATCTCTCTTGAATTGAGGAGCCCAGAACTGGACACAGTACTAAAGGTGTGCCCTGACCAGTGCTGAGTGCAGGGGCAGAATAACCTCCCTTGTCCTACTGGCCACACTGCTCCTGATGCAGGCCAGGATGCCATTGGCTCTCTTGGCCACCTGGGCACACTGCTGGCTCATCTTTAGCCTACTATCCACCAGTACCCCCAGTACCATAACATTTCAGAACTTACCTACATTTAAATCATGCTTTACTTAAAATAAATATATTTCAGAACTGAAACTAAGGATCAACCACTCTTGTGAGGTTGGAGGAGTTTGTGTATGTTATAGCAATAAATGAAACAGCCAAAAACTTCCATTAATAAAGTTATTTCTGAAAAAAAAATCAGATTTCCACTTCATTACATAATATTAATGAACAAGTTTCCCCTTATAATGATATTTAAGTACTTAGAGGATAGAAATTTTTACTTCACATTGTATTTCATGCATGCTTGCTTGAATGTAGTTAACTGTACGTTGTGCTTTGTACCAACCAAACTTTTCCATGACTTTTATTTTATCAAATGATTGTTTCAATTCAAATTGTGATGTTTCAGCTTAGTGCAGTGGTTCACTGTACTCAGTTTTGGTTTGGTTTTGTTTTTAAGCTGAGATATTTGAATATAAGATAACAGTTTTTTTCTCAATAGGGAGTTAAAGTTCTGGAACTTATCAAAAAGAAAGTAATGTCCCCTTGAGAAACTAAAAATATGTATTTCTAGGCACTAAAAAAGAATTTAATCTTGCATTTAACATTTCAGAGAGCTGCTACCTATTGTGATATTAGGCAGTAACAAAAAAACAAAACAAAACCAAAACAACAACAACAACAACAAAAACCAAAACACAATCAAACGAAACCACCTAACAAGAAAAGAATAAAACAAAAAAGGACAGATCCCAGATTGTGATTTATGTACCAGAGACTTATCTTTTAGTTTGTTTTTAGTAGCTTGATGATCATTTAGCAATTCCTGTAATTCTATCTATCTATGTGTCTGCCTGCCTGCCTATTTTCAAATGAGCATAATTCCCTTTCATTTGTTCTGCCTTCTTAGTTACCTACATCAGACCAGTATTTGTAATCCAGCTTTAGTATTTGGAGGCTGAAAAAGAAGCACCACTTTGAATGTTCTACTGTGTTGGAAACTGGTTTACCATAGTTGTTCACAGATCAGATGAAGCAAGCAAAAGAATTTAAAGGGCTGTGGTTACCTTAAAGCCTCATAGTACAGAAAAGACAACTGTAACTGGTGGGTAAAGGTCTTGGAACTAATTTTTTTTTCATAGGAAAATCCAGTGGAACGAAATAAATGTAGAGAAAAAGCTGAGATTTTTTCCCCTAAGTTTTTCAGCAAGCACTATCTTGTTTCCTATGAAACAATGTTTCTTCTACAGGAAGAGAGGGAGATAAAGGAGGTGCCATCTCTAACTATACAAACACAGAGAGAGTCTGCTATGAGTTTTCTTTCTAGAGAGAAGCCCCCCAAAAGACAAACATGTTCAAAGATGATAGATCCTATCCCATGTCCTTCTCTCCATATCCGCACATATACACCCACTGCCAGCTTGCCAGTCTGAGATACATTTCCTTCATTCTCTATTTTTTATCCTAATCTGTCCTCTTTTTCTTCTCAGAGACGAAGAACTGTGGTAGAACTATTCAAAAAGATTCTCAAAGCTTGTCTTCACAAGGTTCTGAGCAAACTGATCTCATATCAAAGTGAGTCCTGCCTCAACAAGGAGTCAGACTTGATTGCTTCAGAGATCTCTACCAATCTAATTATTATTCTAAATTTCTTACATCCGGGATGCATTTCTTCTTATACAAAACGATACATGTCACTTCACTGGATGATCGTACATGGTGCAACAGAATCATGCTCTCCTGCAATCTCCCCTTGTGGGAACTGATTTTCAGTTCTGAATATGAGCACAAGCAGGAACAGTTGTCTCACGTCAAAAGAAATTGAAAAAGCGTTTTCAATGCAAGAGATCATTGTCAGCCACTGTTGATTGTGTACTCAAAAGACGAGCACTGAATCGGTACAGCAAAGAATCTGACCAGATAGGTAAGTCATCCTTAAATCACCTCACTTCTGCGTAATGCCCCTCTTCATCTTCGTATCTTGGTGCTCCCTGTTCTTGGGGCGCTTGGTTCACTGCGACATCAGTTTTCATGCAGTTAGCAGTAAAGCAGGCATTTAAGTGTATTTTTAGATGCAAATCCGTTACATACAAGAGCCAGCATGGAACAACCTTTCGTGAACAGTTACAGAGGAAAAATTGCAGTTACTTTTAAGGTGGAACAGTCTTACAGTTGTTAATTGCCTTAGATAATAGAGGAGTGGTTTGATATTCAGAGTCGGAGCTTCGGCTCATTCTGTAGAGACATTAGAGTATGGAAACTAACTGTAATGGAAATTGACTTAACCCGTAATGAAGATTTTTGCTACTCAATTAAAATCTCTGCTGAAAGTCCTCCTGCGGGTTGTCCCTGCCTTGCTCCGCTGCCGACGCTAGACAGTGCTGGTGCCTGCTGCCATCTAGTGCCTGTGCGGACAGAGGCGGGCGGCAGAGCTCGGCGTTGTCGTGGAAGCTCAAAGAATAAGAATTCTTGCTTTTCACTGCGTTGAGGGTGTTTTTATTGCCTCGGTTTTAGCCTTGCAATTAACTTTATGGGAGCTTGCCTTTTATAAGAACAAAACCCTATCAGGACTGATGCCCTGGAGGGGCTTGGGGACAAGGAATGGGGCAGGGTAGAACTGGAGAGAGAGAGACAAGCAATAAACAAGGATGCGGGCAGTAGCCAGGCTAAAAAAATACACTGATTAGAGTTGCAGCTATCTTGCTGCGCAAAGAATCAGAACAAGTGCAGTGGACTGCCCATCTGAACACAATAAATTCAGCAAAGAATGTATCGGGAGAATCAGCCTTGCTGTGTCCCTGGGTAGCTTGCTCTGGTTGGAGATGTCCCTGCTGCCTTCAGGGGGATTGGACAAGATGCCCTTGGAGGGTCCCTTCCAACCTGCTGCATTCTGCGATTCTGTGATCTTGTGTGATCTATAATATCATGATCTTGAGTGGAATAACAAGGGCATGGAGAGAAATGACGATGGAGAGGTATTTGTGCACTTAAAGGAGGTATTTTGATTCAGCTGGCAGCTTAATATTGTCTAAATAATACAAATAACTCCTATTGACCAATTAATGCTTTAATAAATAGATCTGCATACAGTGATACATCTAAAATGAACCGAAGTCATTAAAGGCTACTCAGTCAACTAGCCTCACATCTACCAAATAAAAAACCAAACAAACCCAAAAACCCAAACCCTAGATTTCCCCAAACAAATACCTCAAACACGGGAAAAAGATCACTCAAAATAACTACACAGTGCTTAGTGAGGGTCTCCCAATGCATGCTGCATATCAATGTAAACATATTCTAACTCATTATACTTAATTAAAAAAAAAAATAATTAGAAAAAGATTTTGCATTCTGGTGGTAAAATAGAAACATAGGTGTATGATTGCTTTCTCCTCCATC
This sequence comes from Pogoniulus pusillus, assembly GCF_015220805.1. Lineage (NCBI taxonomy): Eukaryota > Metazoa > Chordata > Aves > Piciformes > Lybiidae > Pogoniulus > Pogoniulus pusillus. Next base: position 34,439,181 of record NC_087264.1, read on the forward strand.
AAAAATACATGAAAAGAGCACTAAATGAACCTAGATATGCATGTGAAATATAATTTTAAAAGACTTTTATTCTTACCCAGAACTAAGAGTATAGCTTTTATAAAGCAATCTTTCAGCATGCATACATACCTGTAAAATCCCTCTTGGCATTTTGCTGTTAATTAAAATTATGTCTCGTACTTTAGCAATTTTTTCACAAGCTGCCCTTACTTAAAAAAAAGATGAAGAAAATTGTATTTTTTTCTGGAGTTGCAGGATTAAAACTGTCTTAATTTTTAGATATTTAGATCTAGAAATATATTTCTAATTACTTCTTTCACTGAAACTAAAATAATATGCAGGCAAAACAGCATATGGTACTCTAAGCAGTTTCAGAATATTCAAGAATTTGTTGTTTCTCTCCACAGAGAGTAGACAGGCACATGCACACCATAAACAGAGACTTGTCTAAAGGGAAAATTAAACTCCTCAGACAGTGCAGGAAAAAAGTCTGTACCGGAAAAGCCAATACTTGTCACAGATTGCAATCATGCAGTGCCAAAAATGTATCATTGTCAACCATTCCATTAGACACAACTTTAAAATATCATTTTGGAGTTATAAATATAAACCACATTCCCTCTAATAAGCAGATTATACCTCAGCATTGCCTCACTGATATCAAATGTTTTGGCCTACAAACTGGAATTGATTCCAAATAGAGGACAATGTACCTACTGAGCTATAAACATTCTATGAAGATTAGCATCATTCACTAAACAATGAAAGAAATGAAGAATTTCTTTTCCTTAGAAGATTAAAGAATTATTGTGTTGGTGTTTGAGAAACTTATTCCTTCTTCACATATCTTGGGAACATACCAACAAATAACTGTAGTGGTGTTACAAATTATGCAAAATTAATAATCTGCATCAATTTTAATGTCCAAGTGAAGATTGTTAATAACTGAGAAAACTGTTTATTAACATTCAATCTTGTCAGAACACTTATTTACAAGTTTTGAAACACATGGTTTGGAAATTTATACATACAGGAAACAGACAAAACTAGAACACTTTAAGAGGTAATTAGCAAATGCAAACATTATACTGGAAGAGAAGGTTCTTGCAGTCAATATACTGCTTGCATTAATTATACCACTTACCCACTAGATAGACACAAAAAGCTTCTTTCTGCTTCTGGCAGAAGGCAATTAGTGAATTACAAGAGTCTCTAAGTATTTACTCACAAAATAATATCATACAGTACCCAAAGCACATGGAGGGGTTGTTGTTGGTGGTCTCAAAGCTGTTAGAGGCTTTGAAGTTTTTCCAGGCTCTTTTCTCAGGAAGCTGGGAGTCTAGCATAGTGGCTGACCTGGTTCCTCTTGATTCCTGATTCAGCAGAAGCCTTGCAAAGAGGCAGGCAGGATGGAACGTGATGTGCGGTCTTGGCACAATGTCATGCTGACTATGCAGGCTGATCTCATGCAGGCATTTAGAGCCTGTTCCTGGTGAACATGAGGCAGTGGAGTTTCCACATATTAGGTGAAGTCAAGGCTTTCATTTTCCTTTCCTGCTGTTGCTTCTTCTAGCAGAGGAGGGGGAGCAGGAGAACATGTCTGGGCAAGTCAGAGTCTTCGGACTCAGTGGGTCCATGCTCTTTGTCCTCTTTCCTGCCGTTGCTCCTCCCCACAGCAAAAGGAGGGAGAGGGGGGGGAAGAACAGAAAAATGTGTCTGGGCAAGCCAGTTCATGTATAAGCCTATTTGGGCCTATTTAGGCCTACCACGACGGGTAGTATTTGAGAAACTTCTTCCTTTTTCACCTCTTGGGATCATATCAACAAATAACTGTGGTGCTGTTTGAGAAACTTCTTCCTTCTTCACATGTTTTGGGAGAATATCAGCAACTATCTGTATATTTGATCAAATTTTCTTACCCATGCCATTTTTCAGATGTCATATATTGTATATTTGTGTTGTAGAAATGGGTCACAATTGTTTTAAGCTTTCCTATAGTAAGGCAATGTTTGTATTATCCAGCTGTGCAGCTCTCAATAGGAGCTATGAAACATCCAAAAATGTGAGTTTTCTCATGAATCAGTATGGTGAAAGCCAAAGAAGGTGCTGGCTCTCCCCAAAACCAGCCAGCAGTTCTGTGGAATGAACTTGGCCTATCAAAGCTGACAGTGTGCAAGGGCTCAATTGTCCTTTTCCATCCTCTGAGGCTGCATTTGTATTAACAGCTTTGGCACAACTGATCAGATATATAAATGGGGTCTGGAAAAACCAGGCTGCAAAATTATATACAATCGAGTTCCCTCTTTGTGAGGGGCATTGTTTACAGAGGCAGTTATGGTTTCTGAGACCACCTGAGATTTGTTATTCTTGTATTACTGCTTGTTCCTTTGAGCCTTTTGTCCTTCATTCACAGAAGATAACTTTTCTTGGTTGAGAGATAACCAGAGTTAACAGATAACAAAAACACCTAACAGTTTTCAAAACTACCAGAATACCAAGCCATACTTAGTTGAGACAAGTTCCATTCACTATGGAAACAATTTCAATTCCCTTCTGCATTTACTTTACTATTAACACAGCCAAAACCTCCTAACTGCTGTCTCAGTATTAGCAAAGTTAGCTTTCCAGTAGGTGTTGGCCCAAGCTACTTTTTAAAAGCCAGGGCAGCAATCAAATCCCCATAACTCTGCTCCTACCAACTGTTAGCATTCAAAGCCATAAATAACTTTAGCCTCCCACGTTGAGCAATATTGTCATAAAAGTCTTGACAATGGATTTGTAATTAGCAAAGAATTTTAACAGTCATAATGAAAAGGTCATATGAATAATTTGCTCATAATCTGTGTTAGAACAATCAAAAGCATCAAGATGATGATAAATAGGCTATGCAGCATTCATTTTAGATGGGGATGTGATTCTCAAAAAGCACAAGAAGTAATAATAATTTTTTTTTAAAGGAATGGTGCTACCTCTGTAGTTTCAAAAATTGACTGGTGCTACTCAAAGGGAGCAAGTAAAGGTGCAGAATTTGCCTGGAGCCAGAATATTATACAACTCTATTAAAAAATAATGTTACTCTGCCTGTCTGTCCACATTAAATTACAATTCTATGGATTGCTGAAGGCACTATACAAATCAAAGTGAATAAAGCCTGAAAGCTTATCTTCTTCTAACCTGATGCTGAAATCATTGCACTAGAATTTTGAATTTGGCCCCAATTTGCTCTCAGCTTGAGGACATGTTTAGCCCAGAGTGCAGACCATCTCCCAGCTCCTGACCAAAGATTTTAGAGTTCATGGTGATCATAGAATCAAGCAGGTTGGAAGAGACCTCCAAGATCATCCAGTCCAACCTAGCACCCAGCCCTTTCCAGTCAACTAGATCATGGCACCGAGTACCTCATCCAGTCTTTTCTTGAAGACCTCCAGGGATGGCAACTCCACCACGTCCCTGGGCAGCCCATTCCAATGCCAAATCACTCACTCTGTCAAGAACTTCCTCCTCACATCCAGCCTATACTTTCCCCAGCACAACTTGAAACTGTGATGTCCTCCCTTTATAGGATCTAGTACTTTTACTTCTCTTTAGACTTTTATGTTACTGCTCATAAAAACATAAGTAATCTAGCCTGGATGATGACTGCTAGATAACTTATTCTTTTGCCTTCAATTAATACTTATGACACTCTTGCTCCAGTCTGTTGGCACTAGCTACCTGTGTGTTACAGAACGCCCCATCCCCTCCTCTCCACACCTATTGACATTTAGCAGACCATCTCCACATGGGTTGGAAGATAAAGCTATGTTTACAGCAAATTTACAAGCTTATAAACACAATGTATTTACGAATATTACAATTATATACCATTTAGAAATAATACAGAAATCCAAATTCCCCTCTTGGACAAAGAAACTGCCCAGAAGAGACTCAAAGCTACCCTCTCTCTTCCCTTCTCTTTCCCAGACAGAAAACAAAGCAACCAGCAAAGCTTACGTTGGAAATGTTATCCAGGGTTGGTGGAAGAGATTAGAGAGAGCAGTGAAGAGATCCAATGTGAAGAAGCAAAGTGCAAATTGTTTATACTTCAGCATTTTTATCCCTTTTAGCAAACCAGTGAATGATATAGACACTACCATTATTTTCTTTTATAACCAATGATCTAATTCCTCTCAATAGAATATCCCAATTAGCCTCAAACTAGCACATTGCATTTCTCCTTTCGGTCATGTCCCACCATTTCTGAAAGGACTGCCAGCATAACATAGAGCAGTACCATCTGACTAAATATTGCCTTCAAAGACAGATGTTAGAAAAACATCTTGACTGAAAGGATTTTCAAACACTGGAATAGACTCCTCAGTGGAGTAGTTGATCCCTGATCCCTTGTAGGTGTTTGAAAGGCACAGAAATGTCATGCTTTGGGCCATGGTTCAGCACCAGACTTGGTAGAGTTACACAATGGTTGGACTCAGTGATCCTAAAGGTCTTTTCATACCAAAATGATTCTGCACTTCTGTGATTCTGTTCTATGCCAAGATAAAGCTGAACAGACCAGATTTGCATATGTCACTCCTCAAAGAATACAGATATTTCTTTTCTGGCATGTCATATGAGAACTCAGTGATATCCTCACTCTTGAACATGTTTCAGGTACTCCAGAGAATATGGAACAGACAATTTTCTATGGTTTTCCATATGTGGGTTTTGCATGCTCTTGCATCTCTTTCTGCTATCTTTTTTTTCAACTTTTTTTCCCTAGAAATCGTTATTCTAGCGAGAATACATTAAACCAACAAATTGTATGTATGCATTGTAAAAACTTACAGACTTTCAAACCACACTTGCATGCATGCACAGACATTTTGGAGTTGTGTTTTCTGCTGTATGTCTTGACGTACAACCAGTCTGGAGCCTCCTTGGGATTCTCTTGGCACTACTTGAATGTTTTGCAGTTGTGCTCACCCACATAGGGAACAAACACATCTTTAGCCAAGGGATTTAACTGTATAATTCTTCCAACTAATTGCTTGTGAATGAGTTACAGATCAGGAATAATTCACAAATCTTACTCCACAGATAAGAATAAATTTTTAGAAATTGCAGTTAAATCACATGCAGTTCCTGAATGGAAAAAGAACTGAAGCAAATCAGTGAACCAATTTGTTATGATTACTTTCTCCTCTTTATAACACATCTGAAATCTGTTATTGAATGTTGTTATGCAACATCTGCAGTAAAGACTGCATCCAGTATTTGTAAGACGCCTTCAGTAAAACTTGCATTTAACATCCATACCTTACGCTGCTGAAGGATTTAATACAGCACAAAAAACTGTGCTCCTCAGCGTGCTGAAAAAAAATTACTTTTCTGCTTCTTAAAGTTGCCTGCACTGACAAGGAAACAAGTAACGATCTGGTCTGCATGGCAGAAAGTTCAGAGACTAACACACTGCCTTAGCTCTTGCCTTAGCAGGCTGCTTTCACATAATCACAGAGTAATTGAGGCTGGAATAGACATCTGAGACTGTCAAGTCCAGCCTATGCCTAACGCCACCACACAGACCGTATCATTAAGTGCCACATCCAATCTTTCCTTGAGCACCTCCAGGGGCGGTGACTCAACCACCTCCCTGAGCAGTCCATTCAAGTGTCTAATCACCCTTTCTGTGAGGAGGTGCTTCCTAACATCCAACCTAAACCTCCTCTAGCACAGCTTCAGGCCATGCCCTCTCATCTTGTCACAGGTTGCCTGGGAGAAGAGCCTGACCCCCATCTTACTACAACCTCCCTTCAGGTAGAGTTGTAGAGTGACAAGACAGGAATTATGAAATACATAGTGAATTTTACTTAAATTAGTTACCTTACTTAGTTTAATTAGTTAAATTTGGGTTATAATTTGGTCAGAATATATATATGCATAAATATAATATATATTCATAAGTAAAAATATATAATGCGAGGCAGATGATCTCTAACCTGATCCTGGTTCCTCTTGGCATGGAGGTTTGCAGAGGAGCAGGCGGGATCTCTTGCAGAGAACACTTCTTGCCGCGTCATGAGACACTTAAATGCTTTCTCCTGGGAAACTTGAGGTACTTAAGTTTCCAGGTAGCTCAAACCCAAACCATCAGGGCTAAACTGGTCTGAAGCACAAGGCAGAGCAGAACACATTATCCAAGGGCAGCGAGGCAGAGGCAGCACAACTGCTTGCAGCTTAGCTCAATTTATATTGGCTCTTTTGACCACAACGGTTCACCATTCACCAATCAAAATGGCATTTGCAAAACTGACCATACCAGGTGAAACCAGGGCTTGCTCACTCTTGTTTGGGCAAGATACTAACAAGTACCTGAGCACCTGTGGGTACCTGTTTATTACTTTGGGAGGGGACATAATGGCTCACGCCTTCATTTTCCTCCCACCCTTGCTTCCTCCATCAGCAGAAGGGTGGGGCAAGCCAGAACATCTAATAGGCCTATTAGCCTTCCAGGACAAGTGTGATAAGGTTCTCCCCCTGAGTATCCTCTTCTCCAGTCTAACCAAGTCCAACTCCTTCAGCCTCTCCTCATCAGTCTTTCCCTCCAGTCCCTTCCCCAGTCTCATAGCTCTCCTCTGGACCTGCTCCAGCACCTCAGTATCTTTCTTGAAGTGAGTCCCTCAGAGATGCACACAGTGCTCGAGGTGAGGCCTCACCAGTGCCAAGTACAAGGGCAGAATTTATAGCAGTTTCAGTTTGCTAATCAGGGTAAAAATACCCAGCATGACCACAGCATTGTTTCTAAATAAAGTGACTTGCAGTAAAATTAGGGAAAAGCTTACAGACTAATTTCAAACAACTCCACTAAGATGAAGTAAGTCTCTTTTTGCTTCTAGAAGTTCCCAGTGGGCAGAATGCCCTTTGAATTCTGTGGTCATCTCACAGATCTTTGCATAGTAAGACATTTTTCACACAAGATGTCTGGCTATTTGGATACAATCCAAAAAGAGGCTTATGCTTCAAAGAGCAGGAAAGCTGACTTAAGATTTAGAGCAAATACCAAAATCTCTTATCTTCCCGCATTTGTCATATGTTATAATCCTTACAAGAGTGGCCTCTGCAATAATAGGAGAAAAAATTCTGCAGATTGGCTTGAGAGAGTAACAAAGGCATTATTTAGCAATGCTGGTTAGGGAACAGTTCTGGAGGTTTTAAGCTTTAGAAATTATAAATGCTCATTTATATTAAAATGTACATGAATTTCCAGTGGGAATGTTTCATGACTCCTATTTCTGAGAACTGATTTATTCTCCAGCACGAAGAAGAAATTCCTCTTGGGTACTAACAGGGTACAGGCAGAGATCCTGTATCCAAAATTATTTTTAAAGGTGGTTTTTTTTTTTATATTAGATCCATATTTTTATGACAAAACTTGTACTTGATGGATACATAACTCTAAACAGGGTGATCCAGCCAATCCAAATTTTGTCTTGCCAGGGAAATGACAGTTCTCTAAATGCAGGACACGAAGCTATTTAATGGTGATTCTGTATTTTGGCTACAGGTGTGCTGACTTACACATTTACAATCTCCTTTTAAATTCCTATTTCTTGAATTGTTTTATTTTTCACATTAAAACACTAATATTTTATAATAGGTTTTCCTATTTTCCTGTAGTAGTCTATCATTTATTTTAAAGGGAACGTTTCAAAGTGATTCCATCTGGAAAATTTCTCCTTTGAAAAACCACAGCCTTAAAATATCAATTAGACACTTGAACTTCATTTGAGTCCCATGCTAATTTCCATAATACTTTTCACATGTGTCACTGATTCATAAAGAACTGCTGCTTTTATACAGCATGACTAAATATACTTCCTTGATGTATTCTAACAGACGCCTCTACCTTAATGCCTTCCCTCTAAGTCATAGAATTATGCTTCCTTGGAGCTGACCTCTGAGTCACCTAGGATGCCTTGGGAGATTCATGATGCCTGTGAGAAGGCAAAATGCCTACTCTCTCTTCCCAGCACCATCCTCTCTTGCTTTTGCCTTTCTCTGCAAGTGAAAAGAGTGCAGACAACTTAGCTAGATGAGAAATGAGATAGAAATGAATTTAAATGTTAAGTTTTCTCTTACCATACTTAGGTATTTAGTTGCATTTTGGAAAAAAAATGCAACAATATTTAGGTGAAGTTTCATCCTGTTTATTGAAGATGAAATTTGCCACAGCTTTTGAGATGTTTGTAGCAAGTGCCCTTAAATTAATATCATCCTTTATCATTATTGCTTTTAAAATGAAAATTTGGTTGTTCTATACCTACAATATATAGAATCATAGAATCAATCAGGTTGGAAGAGACCTCACAGATCATCCAGTCCAACCTATCCCCCAGCCCTATCCAGTCAACTAGACCATGGCCCTAAGTGCCTCATCCACTCTTTTCTGGAACACCTCCAGGGACAGTGCCTCCACCACCTCCCTGGGCAGTCCATTCCAATGCCAATCACTCTCTCTGGCAACAACTTCCTCCTAACATCCAGCCTAGACCTACCCTGGCACAACTTGAGACTGTGTCCCCTTGTCCTATTGCTGGTTGCCTGGGAGAAGAGGCCACCCCCCACCTGGCTGCAATGTCCCTTCAGGTAGTTGTAGACAGTAATAAGATCACCCCTGAGCCTCTTCTTCTCCAGGCTAAACAACCCCAGCTCCCTCAGCCTCTCCTCATAGGGTTTGTGTTCCAGGCCCCTCACCAGCTTTGTTGCCCTTCTCTGGACATGTTCCAGCACCTCAACATCTTTCTTGAACTGAGGGGCCCAGAACTGGACACAGCACTCAAGGTGTGGCCTGACCAGTGCTGAGTACAGGGGAAGAATAATCTCTCTTGTCCTACGGGCCACACTGTTCCTGATGCAGGCCAGGATGCTATTGGCTCTCTTGGCCGCCTGGACACACTTCTGGCTCATCTTTAGCCTACTATCTACCAGTACCCCCAGGTCCCTTTCCTCCTGGCTGCTCTCCAGCCACTCAGTCCCCAGCCTATAGCGCTGCCTGGGGTTGTTGTGGCCAAAGTGCAGAATCCTGCACTTGGCCTTGTTTAATCTCATCCCATTGGCCTCTGCCCACCCATCCAGCCTGTCCAGGTCCCTCTGCAGGGCTCTCCTACCTTCCAACAGATCAACACCTGCTCCTAGCTTGGTGTCATCTGCAAACTTACTGATGCTGGACTCAATCCCCTCGTCCAGGTCATCAATAAAGATATTGAACAGGACTGGGCCCAGCACTGATCCTTGGGGAACACCACTAGTGACTGGATGCCAACTGGATGTGGCACCATTCACCACCACTCTCTGGGCTCTGCTATCCAGCCAGTTCTTGATCCAGCACAGAGTGAATCTGTCCAAACCATGAGCTAAATACATGCTGTATATGAATTTTCATATGCTGGGATAGAGTGTCCTGAGTGCCAACAGGAGCTACAGCAAAAGAACACAGGAAGGATGGCAGAGCTGTCCCTATTTTTCAGCACAATGCTGCTTGCTCATCAGTTAGTTACTACTACTATTTTTATAACAATTTTTTTTTCCTTTTATGTTCTTTTTTTCTTAGGTTGCTATCTGCAATTACATAAGAAATCTGTTTTCCTATGATTTTGTCTTTTTGTAAGTAACACCTCACAAATATACCACACAGAGGTGCTCTAAACCCGCATTTAGTACTGAGAGCAGCTCTGCCTAGAGCAGATCGGACTGCCGTAAGCTCACCTCAGGGTGGGAGTTTCTGATTTTAGTATATTGTGTTTTAAAAAAACATATTTCTCACGACAGTCATTGTGATATAACTAGTGTCCAGTAGTCAGAACTGAAAATAATGAGATTCAGAGCTGTCACTGCATTAAAAAGTCGGGTGAGATTTATTCCAGGGACAAGGACCAGGCAGAATACTCAGCTATCCATCATCTCATTTTTCATAAATAATCTATTCCATTCAGTAGAATGTCTTTTTCTCTGCAGTCATAACTATGTAAGAAGTGAATTGTCTGGCACTGTTTTACAGAGGTTTCTGCCCTGACAGTTGTGCTGCATTTGTTTGAAACACTTTTTTTTTCCTCCAGATTATTCTGTTGAGTACAATTGGTCACAGAGTCACAGATCATTATTATTATTGGTCTATTTGAACAAGTAAAGATGAGCATGTGTATAAATCTCCTCACAGCTAGTGATGCAAAAACAAATTTCTCTTGACATAAAAAGTGAAAATGTCTGCCCCACCATACAAACCCTACCAAAAATTAACTCTACAAGTCTAAAATGCTCATTTATCAGAATTTACAAGATATTCTTCCCCCTCCCCTTGCCTTTACATAGAAAGTTTTGGGCTTTTTTTTTTTTCCTGGCAAATATTGAATCTTTGAGACAAGTCCAGATTTTTTTTTTCTTTTCTTTTTTTTTTTTTTCCCCCAAAAGGAGGATTTCAGAAGCTCCAGTCTTCTGCTGAGGTACTGAAGCTATTTTGTCAGGCTCTGGCTCCTCAAAATAAGGAATTAATGTCTCCCTGCCTCCCCACCCAAAAAAAAAAAAAAAAAAAAAAAAAGGTTTGATGGGTGTAAAAAAAAATTGAAAAACAAATATGGAAGTCAATTTGTGATTGTACTGGAGGCAGCTGGTGTTTTGGTGCTCCAGTTAATGACATTGGATGTTTCATTAATCCAATCGAAATTAGTTTTATAATTCCAGACTAGTTTTAACAACTTTTTTTTTTTTCCTTCCTGAATGCCTCCACTGTTCTGAATGTCGGAGAGGACAAGTGGTCTGAGGCAGAGGTCTCTGAACACTGCATTATTCCTCACCTGCATTGCTTCATACTGAAACAGATGGGAATGAAACTTGATTGCAGTCTCTGCAAGAAATATATGGCTTTGACCTATTCAATCAAAAGGAGATTCACCTGCTGTAATGACATGATCGGGGAGGGGGATGGAGGGGTGGTGGTTGTTCTTCATGGCAGCCTACAATTACATGATGGCCACTGGAGGTGAAAGATCTGAAATGCTAAGCCTTCTTGAAAACTGCACCTATACATACTATGGAAACAACAAAAAAAAAAAGTCTGCTTTGAGTTTGAGGAAATCTTGATCTGAATCATGATGAAAGTTTATGTGGAAACACTGCTTGAACACCCCCATTTTAACTCTTTCAACATAAATTAGAAAGCAATGCATGCATTAGAGTCCATCACCTTCTGCTCTGTATTTATTTTGTCTTCTATTGGCTAAACTTTGTTTCTTTATTGGATTGATATCAGTTCTCCCTAAAAACCTCTTTAATAATGAAGAGGTATGTTTCATTCTCAAGTTGCCTGAATACAAGCTTTGAAAATTTGTAGTTTAATGTGACCATATTTGGATGCTTTGAAGCTTTTCAGCTGGAAAGATTTCAGAGGTGATTTGCATTTTGGTTTCCAATTATTTATAGCAAAAAGAATCAATTCTGCATTTTGAATGTGTTCGCTCTGCAACAATCAATATTTATAAATGTTTAAGAAAGAAAGAACTCCCCAAATGGTGTTCCTGCCAATATGATCTATATTTAATAAATGACATTTCAAGCTACTTTGATTTTTGCTTCGGCAGGCTCTACCCATCTATGATTGAAATATCACTTGTGCTTGTCGAGGTCTGCATGGTGCTATAATTGTTTTTAGAACTGTACAGTATTGGAACACACAATTTGCTTTGGAACTGCTGGATAAATAGGTAATTCAAATTGAATTCTTCAGTCTGAAGTCTACAGACTTACTATAAGGGTTCCAGCTAAATACAGGGCAGTTGAAGCACAGTTGTTTAGACAGATGAATGGTAAGATTGAAGCAGATTTTATTATTGAAGGAAGATAAATGTTAACCTTAGATACAGGTTTCAGACTGTACATATGCCTGAAATACAGGGATGATCACTCTGTGTTACTATTTTTGCCTTGTTACCCACACTAGGTCTCTTTTTAAGTGCTTATTAAGTATTTTCTTTGATTATCTTTTATGTCTAGATGCCTGCTAATTAAATTTTCTCTAAAAGCTGTGGTGAATTCTCTCTGACTAGCTCAGGCTGCTATCAGGAGTACTGCATTGCCCAAAGTTGCATTAAGGAGAGCCTCATCAGTATTCAGCACCACAACCACAGCCATAGCGTAAAACCGAGAAGTGGGAAAAATACTTGCTGAAACATAAGAACAGAAGATGAAAAGAGGGCAGTGAGCAGAAAGAAAAGCTCCTTATGTCTGTTCTGAAGCTTCTTTCTCTAATGGATCCCCCTCCCAAGTAATGTTCTGAGTAGCAGGTGATGTGTTCTGCAAATAGATCAGCAATATAATTTTGAAAATTACACTTTTTGGCACTCAGGGGTTAAAGCCAGTCAGCTGGTATCCAGGCTTTACCTCCTGAAAAAGAGTGTGTGTTAAATCATCTAGCAGCAATTACAGTAAAACACCTCTGGCTCGAGCCAGAGTCACTGGTACTTCTGCTTCCTGCAGTGAATTCTGTCACTATCATATATGCTTTCTTTTCCACTCCCAGGTGCCAGACATACTTGGCTGGAATTATTTCGTTGGGCTCAGTTTGTTCCACAACTTCTCCAGAAACCAAAGTGATTTTTAAGCTTTCCAACAGTCCTGAAACACTGACACCTTACTGAAAAATTGCAAAGGTACATATCAGATTATATTCTGAAAGATATTGCAAAATGCATTGAGAAAACAATTAGATATCCACTGTTAGACCTGTTCTAACCATGGATGTAACAGTTTTCTTCATCCCTTTCACCACAGTAATGACTGCAGCAAGTTGAAAATGCAGCAAGTTGAAAATGCAGCAAGTTGAAAATGCAATGAAAACCTTCTGCTATATATGATGGAGAGAACACAGAATTGATTTATGATATTGTACTCTGCAAAGCTCAGGTGCAGTCATAAAATTTTGCTAGTTTCAGAACTCGAAAGAAAGAAAGGGGAAGTGAAAACAAAGCATAAAAGGAAGAAGAGAAGAAGGAGAAAGGAAGATAATCAGAATATTCCCCTTCTCGTGTAAAAAGTGTAAGGGAAAGTTGTATGTGCACAGATACAGTAATGGAATTTTTGGTTCTTACTTGCAGGTTGTATAATTCTTGCTCATCACATTAGTTGCCTAAAATATGCTACTACTACCTAAATATGCTACTATTACTGCCTGTTGTTAGTGTCTGTATAAGTCTATGTGATTTAGGTATTAATATCCAATTGTAGCTTAAACCTTGTGTGCCTTCATGAATTATTTTTCACAGGCTTTCCAAAGAACTGAGAAATGCTGTGAAGGGAACCTACTCCTTTTCCATGAAATCTTTCCCCGTGGTGTCTTTAAAGGGCTTCAAGAATAGAGTTACCATCTTGGGAAAAATGTGAGGCTGTGTTCAAAGCCCAGGCAACATTGTTACAAGCTGTCTACATTGTGTGCAGCAGTTGAGGGGTGGTCTCAAAGCTGCAGCAGAGGGAGACTGAGGAAGAACAGGAAGAGAGGGCTTAAGTGGGAAAAAAGGTATAAGGGGTTAAATGAGTAAAAAGGGATAATTACTATATTACTACAAAATAGCAAAAGAAATGAGAAGTCTTCTAGGTTTTTTCCTCTCTAGCCTCTTCCCTGCCCTTTAGGCTAAACCACTATCTTGGTTTCCCAGCCCTAAAGACGTCACTGTGTTGAAGTGATGAAGGCAGAGCTCTTTTACTGCTATCACCATCCTCATTCTACTCAAGGTCTGACTGCTTAGAGGGCAGGGAACAAGCCTCGCTGATCCAGACAAACTGCCTTTCATATCTGTTAAGAAAATAGTATTAGGATTTTCTGATTTCTCATTCTGTCAGCAGTTGTAAAATGCTGTAGGCATCTACAGGTCAGCTCCTCATTAGGGAAAGAGTGATTGCCTACAGTCTTCCAAAAATAAAAAAAAAAAATAGTACTCCAAGAGGAAGAATTAAAAGAAAGGTCTCTGAAGAGTTGGTTCAGCTCTAGCAGCAGTGCTAAAGCTTTATTCCAAGGAAAGATCAGCCCCAGAACAAAGCTTATGCTGGAACACTGATTTTTGTGATTTTATTTTGTGATTTTTCTACTCTCATTTAAATAAGAGATGCAAATAGACATTAGTTTTATATTTTCAATTAATCCCTGCCCTTTCACCATCAAAATGTAATTTTCAGTCTTGGCTCACCCACTTGCACTTTGAAGAGCTAGAATGACTATAGTCATCATGTCAAACTTCAAGCTGAAAACATGCAGGAATCTGTTCCTTCCCTTTTGCTTGCAGTAATGGTATTTCTAATCTCTATCAAAACTAAAAACCTGCTTTTTCAGTAGGTAATTGTAAATGCTAAAAAGAAGTTTCCTTCTAGTCTGTGCCCATTTTATCCACCTCAACAACTCTCTGCTGGCAGAGGGATAGGATAAGAGTAATACTTAAGTGTCAGAGTCAAGATTAAAACATGCTTAGGTCAAGAAAAAAAATATGATGACCCTAAACCATACAAAACATAAATAAATTGGTGACTTTTGAAAATGAATGTCCTTTTTGTTCCATGACTGGCCTGATTTTTGTTTTGTTTTGTTTTGTTTTGGATTTGTTTTGGTTTGGATTTGTTTTGGTTTGTTTGTTTGTTTGCTTTTTAATGGCAACTTTTTTAGCCACTAAAGTATCATCTAAGTAAGGTCATAGTTCCTGCTTGTTATTCTGTAGCTTTGAAAAAGAACAAAATGCTGAAAAAAGACTAGCGTAGCAGCTGTGAGATCTTGGATACTTGACTGTATTTAAGATGCCATTAAGACTGAAGATAATTAGGGGACTGGTGCACCTCTTACGGGGACAAACTGAGAGACCTGGGGCTGTTTAGCTTGAAAGAGAGAGATATAAAATCTAAAGGGCGTATAAATATCTAAAGGTTGGAGGTCATGAGGATGGGCCTGAGCTCTTCTCAGTGGTGGCCAGTGATACAAGAAGTGGCAACAGGTACTGACTGGAACACAAGAGGTTTCACTTGAACTTAAGGAAAATCTTCTTTGAGGGTGATGGAGTACTGGAACAGGCCGTCCAAAGAGGCTGTGGAGCCTCCTTAGCTAAGAGACTTCAAAAACCCACCCAGACATGTTCCTATGCAGCCTGACCTAGGTGCACCTGTGCCGGCAGGGGAGTTGGACTAGGTGTTGTTCAGAGATCCCTTCCCACCCCTTTCATACTGGGATTCCTTGATTCCATGTGATTTATCTGATTTTTAAATCTAATGAAGTCTGACAACCAACTAACCAACAAGCAGAACATGATCATCCCAGGCCGGTTTCATATTTCATCACCTAGCTTACATGTAAACACTTAATTTTTCACTTTCTGCAGGAATCTGTACATAATTATGAAGAAAAATTGGTTAAATTAGGTATGGAATTAAAAAAAACAACAATAGGAGTAAGAATGGTAACTTGAAAAAAAATAGAGTTTATATTTTGAATTTAGCATAGATTGATGGATTGAAGATTATTCTTGGGCAGTCTGAAGTGTTTTGTGCATGGGAAAGCTATACCTGATGGGTTTACAAGTCAGTCAGAATGAGACAGTGAGGCAGGAATGAAATTTCACTCTAGGAGCCATGTTCAGTTAGAGCTGTTCAGATTAAAAGCAGATAAAAATGAAATCTAAACTAGTTTTTGATTCACACACAGGCTACATTTCCCTCCCTGATAACAGCAATTCTTTGATCAGCAATGACTGAGCCTTTCTTATGAGGTTATTCTCTGACTGGTTGGACGATACAAGACTGTTCCCTTAACCAAATGGAATGCTGCTTTTCCATTAAGCAATTTATTTCCACTGAAGCAAGATCCATTAGAGAAAATTATTAAATCTACATGCATCATTTGATGCAACAGAAATGAAATCCCAGCAGTAAAACACTTCCTTAGGAACAGTGATTCTCAGCGGGCCTCTTACCTCCAGTAGGTGTTTGTGTCTCTCCTCAGCGTGCCGCTTATTTCAGTAGGTGCTTGGTGTCTCTCTGCCTCTGTGCCACAAACATCCTATGGCAACTTTCAAACTCTTTCCTGTGAGTTTTAAGATATGTTTATCACCAAACCTGTGAGGAAGAAGATGTGGCCTGCTGTGTTACTGTGCTGGTAGGCCGAAACAGGCCAACAGAAGCCCTACACAAACCCAATGTGAGTCCTGGCTCTCTCAGACACAATCTTCCTCTCCCCTACCTTATTGTTGGGGTAGAGGGAGTGCGGGAGGGGGACAAAGGGGCCTGGAGCCATGAAGTCTGGGCCCGACATATGTCCTCCCTTTGCGGTAATAGGCACTGGCCTTGCTTTACTTCCGCTAGGCCACATTTTTACCTTCTACTGTTAAGGCCCAGGCTTGCTGCCCGGCCAGTTGTGCTGGTTGTGGAGATTGCCTATTGGCCAAATTGGATCTTGGGAAAATGATAGATACAAGGCCCAAATGGTAAGCCCTGCCTTGCTGGTTGTGGGGATTGCCTATTGGCCACATTGGTTCTTGGGCAAATGAAAAATGCAAGGCCGAAGTGGTAAGCCTTGTCTTGCCTTGCACTGCCCAGAGAAACAAGAAAGGCTGCTGCTGAGGCTGCAGGGGAAAAAAAGCCTCTCAGAGCAAGCTGCGATGTAAAAGTTGCAGGGACAAGAGGTGCTCCAGACCTGTAAGACTCGCCATGTGCGCTGGCAGCCATCTCAGAGAAACCCCAAGCTGCAGCCTGCTGGCCAGCTGCCTTCCCTGCTGGCCAGCTGCATTCCCTGCTGGCCAGCTACATTCCTTGCTGGCCAGCTGCATTACCCACTCGCCAGCTGCGTTCCCTGCTGGCCAGCTGCATTCCTTGCTGGCCAGCTACATTCCTTGCTGGCCAGCTGCATTATCCGCTCGCCAGCTGCATTCTCTGCTGGCCAGCTGCCTTCCCTGCTGGCCAGCTGCCTTCCCTGCTGGCCAGCTGCGTTCCCCACTGGCCATCTGCGTTCCCCACTGACCAGCTGCGTTCCCTGCTGGCCAGCTGCGTTCCCTGCTGGCCTGCACGAGCCGAAGGGATGCATCCCTTGTTAAAGTAGCGTAGCCTTGAGTAAACCTGGCAAATCTAACCTTAGAAGTAGTAGGTGTCAACCTATGACTGCTATTTAGCAGGAAGGGTCCTCTCGAGTGCCCCTAGTGGGCAAGCGGCACAACGACTGCCAAGCAGCTCTTTCCAGTTTGAATGAATGACTGCACTTCTGGTTTGTGCTTAACTGTTTAAATTGCCTGTTCCCTGTGTGAATAACGACAACTCTGCATTCATACCGTGTAAATAAGCATTCTGTTGACATTTAATATTAATAAACAGTTTTCATATTTTAAAGGAATATTTTCACCTAGTTATCAATATTAATAATCATAATTAATACCTCTTATCAGTTACTGAGGATGACCAACAGGTTTTTGCTTTCATCAAAATGTGAATTTAACAAAACATTGACACCACTTATCAAAATTTCCTCTCTGTTTTCAGAACAAATTTATCCTTCAAATAGTTTGAGCTAAATGAGAGCACAGGAAGGACAGCATGCTTTTTATGATGCCTTTCTAGTTACTTGAATCAGCACACTGGAAATGAGATTGGTGACTACAACAGTTTTCAGGGTGTTTTTATCTAGCTCATATAGAGAATCAGAGCGAATCACTGAGTATTATTACAGTATGGAATGTAAACTTGCATTTGAAATTTCATTAAAGGGCCTATGAGCTAGCTGAGAATCGCTTAAACAAAGAGATTTTCCCATTATTTCCTACTTGAAAAGGTTAATGCTATCCCTATAATGCAAAGAAACTATCCTGATTAGGTTTAAGCCACCTAATTACCTCTACTGGGAAAAATATGGCTGCATTAATTGTTAAATTCAGATAGTGAGCAAAGGATACTTTGAAAACACCCCAAAAGCTCAGCCCAGCTGTAACTTTACTGTGACACTGCACTGATTTCAGCTATAAAATGTTTATTTATTTATTTATGCATGTATTTATTTATTTGTTTGATTGATTATTTATTTGTTCATTGATTGATTGATTGATTTGAAAAAAAGTTAAAACCTCATTGGTTTTTGGCTTAAGTGGGAGATGTTGAAGATTGGTTAGAATAATACAAACCACTAAATAGTAAATGTTATTAGGAACTGGGAAAGAATGAAGATGACTGAATTTAAAACTTATGTTTGATTCTCTTTGGTGCCCTGGTCCAAAATCTTTCAAGGATTTGTTATTCCTCCACCTAGTATCTGTGCTAATTTCTGAGAGCAGATGTTCTACACTAATTGTTACATTTTCTTTGATTCATGAGAAGAAACAAGCCCAGATTAAGAGAAGAGAATGAAAAATATGATGCATAGTGAATACAGGTGATTTACTTTCTGATTTTTACAGGTAATGTTAGCAGGTTTTACCTCTTCCCACTAATGATGAAAACTGAAGACTAATTTTACAAATTGGTTATGATATCAGAGCTTCCTTACAAAAACCAATCTCTGTCTTTCCTTTAAAAACAAAAGTTTCATTGAATTTTTATTTAAACTCAGCTCAGTCCTCCTGGAATTTTCAAATTGACTTCTGAAGGACAAATCTTTTATTTCTAGTGGTTTACTCTTCTCAAGTTCTTATTTCTTCAGGGAACTGTGTAGAGAATGATTTTTCCTGTAGATGTATTTAGAGACAAGAAATATTTCTTTTGTGTAACAGTGGCTGCACAATGATGATTTTTCCCCCCCTCTGCGCATAACTTGATACAGTGATCTGCAAATTTGTCATTTGGTATGGTTTTACTTCAAGATCATTTATTGCATTACTTTCTCTCATTTGAAATCAACATGGTATGTTTGCCACATATGAAATATTTATTCATTTTAATACATTTGAACAGTTTTTCTGTTTGATGTTATTGAGAAATGTTATAGGAATGACCTCAAGATGATCTAGTTCCAACCCCCTTGCCACAGGCAGGGACACCTCACACTAGATCAGGTTGCCCAGAGCCACATCCAGCCTGGCCTTAAAAACTTCCAAGTATTAGGTATATTGTCAAGTTGTATTTTAAACTACTAGACCTGCAGTAATTTATATCTGTGAGGAATCAGACTTGTCGACTCTTTCTGAACACTGTCATAACCGTATTACTGTGGAATTACTTATAGTTTTCATCAATATTAATGATATTTAAAGTCACAAGTCAATAGGAACAGCATAGAAATAACTCTAAGTATTGATCTGAAATTTGTTATATTGCCTTCTCATTTTTGAAGTCTACTAGTTTGCAGATATTTGGAAATAAGTATAAACCAGTATTTATTTGAAAAAGTAGTTACTTAAAGGCTCACAGGGCCATTCACAGAATCATATAGAAGCACATATTAGGGGTTGGAAGAGACCTCCAGAGATCACTGAATCCAAACACCCTGCCCAAGCAGGATCACCTAGAGAAGGCCACACAAGAATGCGTCCATATGCATTGTGAAAGTCTGCAGAAAAGGAGACTCCAAAAGCTTTCTGGGCAGCCCGTTCCACTGCTGACCATAAAGAAATGTCTCCTCATGATGAGGTGAAACCTCCTGGGTTCTAGCTTGTACTCATTGGTCCTTGTTCTATCACTGGGCACCACTGAAAAGGGCCTGGCACCTTCATCTTGACATCCACCCCTCAGATAATTATAGATGGTGGTAAGATCCTCTCTCAGCCTTCTGTCCCCAGACTAAACAGTTCCAGCTTTCAGCATCTTTCTTCACAGGAGAGAAGTTCAAGAAACACAATTCCTGTAGGACTCCTGGAGTGGCTGGATTCTGCTGAATGCTTTTATTCTTAAATACAAGTATCCATAACTTTTGCTGAATTGTTCTGGTATTAGTCAGTAGAAAACTTTTTCAAAGTGTTTAGTTTAACAATTGATGACTCCTCTTCTGTGTGAAAATGGCAGAAAAAGGGAAAATGAAAATGGAGAAGAGGAGGCTCAATGGAGACCTTAGTGCTCTCTACAACTACCTGAAAGGAAGTTGTAGCCAGGTGGAGGTTGGTCTCTTCGCCCAGGCAACCAGTGACAAAATGAAGGGACAGAGTTTGAAGCTGGACCAGGGCAGGTTTAGGCTGGATGTTAGGAAAAAATTCTGCACGAAAATAGTGATTTGCATTGGAATGGGCTTCCCGGGGAGGTGGTGGAGTCACCATCCCTGGAGGTGTTTAAAAAGAGTCTGGATGTGACACTTAATGCAAAGGTTTAGTTGATTAGATGGTGTTGAGTGATAGGTTGGACTTGATGATCTCGAAGCTCTTTTCCAACCTGGTTAATCCTGTGATTCTGTGAAATCTGAATTACCTTTATAACTTTTACAGTCCCATACTGTTATTAGAAGAAACAATGTGAACAAAAGAACACCTAACAGCTGGGAACACAGCTTATGGAACATTCTCAGTATGGGCTAATACATCCGTAACCCACAACAGAATTTACTCACTTATGAAAACCCCACACTATTTAGCAGAGGAATGAATCTTCTTTTTTCTTTTATTGTATTTTAATTCTTTACCATTGGCAGTGTCATTAAATTGCACTCATTGAGTTTGCAAGTGACACCAAACTTGTGGTGAAGACCAGCTCTGCTGTTCAGAAGGTGCACTAAAGGCTGGAGGAAGAGACTGACATAAAATTTAACAAGGGTAAAGGCAGAGTCCTGTGCCTGAGAAGGAAGATTCCTTTGAAACAACGGAGACAGAGCACTGACATGCAGCTAGCAAAGACCCTGGAGCCTTCAGGAGGGCGGTGACCTGAAGATAAGCTTACAGTGTTTCCTGGCAGCAGGGTCAGCCATGCTGTATGAAGCTGATTTCATTGGAGCAGAGCCAGTAGGTTGGTAAAAATTTGTCCCTCTGTACGTGACACTCCTTAGCACACAGCTAGGTACTGTGTGTGCAGTCTGAATCTTAGTTACTATGAAAACTTGGGGGTGGATTACCAATGGTAAACTCCAGAGGACCACCATGGCGATTAGGGACTGTACTGTGAGAGTCTGAATCTCCTCTGTGAGGAGAGGATGAGGGAATTGGGCTTGCTTAGCTGGAAAATAAATGGTTTGGAATGACCTAATAGCAGCCTGACTCTACATCTAACGAGGAGAATGAGCAGGAGGCTTGACTTACACAGAATTTACTTCCAGGAGAAGTGTAATATGAAAACAATAAACTTATACAGTATCATTTTCTAATGTAATGCATAGAGAGTTGTTTCCAAAGTTATTTTACTGTATATATTTTCTGACTTTAAGATAGTTTTAGTATCTGGGGAGTGCTTAGTTTGATGATAACTTGTAACACCTAATTTTCATTTATAGGATGTTAATATCAATCCCAAATGAAATAAGTTTGAACGAAGCCTTAGTGAAACATTTCCAGAGACACACAAAATAGCTTCTTATCTCTTTTCTTGAGCAGCTTTGAGCAGCAAACTATTTTGCAGCTTAGCTAGTGACACTTCTGAATAACTGAAAAAAGATATTAACCTAGAATAAGGAAAAAAAAGGAATGAAAGAGGTTTCCTCTGCCCACTGTGTCTTCACCTAATATTCTGATGTTAATAAATTATTTCAATGGAATGTATTAATAGTAGATTTCTGTATGACAGGAGCAAATTTTCATTTAAAGTAAGGCCATCTATTATAATCAGAGACAGAGTACTTGAACTGAAGATCACCACTCGGTTAAAATAAAAAATAATGGAAGTGGCATCTCTAATAGAAAATGTCATATAGATACATGATAAGTGGTGCATATTTAAAGTATTCCCTACAAGCCATGGATGCAATTTGAGATTTTAGATTTCAAAAACACTTTACTGCTTTTTGGTGTGCGTGGGACTCTACATCTACATTTTTATTGGAGACATCAGAGTCCATAAAGATACTTAATTGTGTGCTTTATATGATAATAGGCAACCACTGAAACAAATGTGCACTAAACCCACAAGCAGTAATTGTAAACGCAAGTGGACAGACAACATATCAAATTAAGGAAGGGCTTTGTGTTGTCTGTGAGGACCATTGTGCCTCCTGGACTAAATATCAAAGCCTTGGGCTTGCTAGGAAAACAATAAATTAAAAAGTAAATTAAAAAATACACATTTGTGCCTCCATTATCTGATACAGCTATGTAAATCAGAGAATCAGAGAATGGCTTGGGTTGGAAGGAATCTCGGAAATCATCGACTCCAATCTTCCAACCATAGACAGGGACTCCTCTCAACTATAACTGGCTACTCAAGACCTCATTCAATCTGGCCTTGAATACCCCCAGGGAGGAGATATCCACAACCTATTCCAGAGTCTCACCACCCTCATACTGAAGAACTTCTTTCTAAGATCCAGTCTAACCCTGCTCTCTCACAGCTTCAAACTGTTTCCCCTTATCCTATTGCTAAATGCCTTTAGGAAAAATCCCTCTCCAGCCTTCCTATAGGATCCCTTCAAGCACTGGAAGGCAGCTCTAAGGTCCCACTAGAGCCTTCTCTGCTCTAGGCTGAACACCCCTAGCTCCCTCAGCCTATCCTCACAGCAGAGATGTTCCAGCCCTTGGATCATCTTTGTGGCCCTCCTATGGACTTAATCCAACAGGTCTGTGTGCTTCTGATGGGGACCCCAGAACTGGATCCAGTGCTAGATGTGGAGTCTCAGAAGACCTTACTCATACTGATGATTTTTGGAGGCATAACATTTTGAAGGTGTATGTTCAGGGTTATGGAAACTGCATTTTACATTACAGCAAGTTTATGGAGAAGTGGAAAAAAAAACCCCACAAGTACTCAGTCATCAGAAACTTAGGGTGAAGGAAAATAAAGCAGGAGTATTTATCAAGGTTTTTATAGTTTGTTATCATATTATACCAGCTTCCACTTATTTGTTGCTTGTTATAAAAAAAAGGATATGAATCATTCAGAATGAGTTTCTTTTCAAAAAATCTGGTTTATTACCTGCTAGCATTTTGTTGTTTGTGATAGTGGCTACCCTTGTGCTAGTTTGAAGCTAGCTAGAATGTTTTGGTGAGAAGCACTAGATTACAGGCTGTGGGAAGAAAACAATGGTGATGTCTACTTCTCTCACAGGCTTGCTGAGATGTATAGGAACAAGAAATAAAAACATTAGATAACCACTCTCACTGGGGCTGCTGGCTGAGCTGTATCTCTCTAGCCTCACCCTCCATATTGGACTAATCCACTTTGCTTCCTAACCCCCTGGCCAAGCCTCTATTCTTGCTTGGGACTGGGGTAAGGTTGAGAGCAGCAGGGGGAAGGTGCAGGGGTGGTTGAGAGCCCCTCCTGGGGACTCAGGTTCCTGGAAGGGGAGTTGTGTTTCTGTATTACCTTTTTACCTTGTCTATTTCTGTATATAACTGTATATACTGTAAATATCTGCTTGTATATTGTGCTAGCTGTAAATAAAAGCTTCATTCATATTTCCAGAGCCAGCTGAGTCTAGTCTGTGTGATTTCTAAAGTGTGGGGGGACAGGGAACACCCAAACCATTACACTTGTGAAGTCACCAGCTGTGATTTTTCTCAAACACAATGTACAAAGTTGTCATCTGACTTTAAAATAAACATTTACTCTAGATGAATGATAACTATTTTGATGATTAACAGTAAGACTGTTCATATATTCCACTACCTGCTGATTTACCAGTGAGTAAAACAGAACCAATGGTGATTCCAGAGATGCTCAAGGAATGCCTCTTTATTCCAAGGGAAGGTGTTAAGAGATGTCAGTGGGACAGAGTGAGATAGCATCAGGACTGTTAAAGGGGGATTAGATCTGAATCTGGGTTTGGGGTGAAAAGTAGTGAGGCCGATGTAAAGGTTATTGAATAATTTATTAATATATACAAAGAGAACTTTCCCCCAGACTTATGTACAACTAACCCACACAAATTCTATGATGTGGTTGGTAAAACTATTTTGCAGAATGCCTATATACAGCCAAATTGAGCAACTTGGTAAAGGTTTTAGAAATGTTTCTAATTAGAGAGTCTTGCAGTGTAAACTGCCACTGGTAAAGTTACTGACATTCTTTTAGCAACTCGAATAAAGGGAGTTCAAATACTCACTAGTTGAAGTCTTAATCTCTGCATTCCCAAAATACATATAGTGAAAGGCACAGGGTTGATTTCACGTGGAGCTGCTAGTCCGGTTCAAAGTGGGGCATGCCACCTGAGAAGGTTTCATGGGCACAAGAGAGGTCTGCCGTGGCTCTCAGGAGGACATCGGCCCGTAAGCCACCTGGGCAAAAGCAGGGGCCAGGCTTTTGGCCAGAAACAGTCTGATGGGGTGCTGTGTAGCAGGAGTTTGGCAGCTTCCGGGTTGGCATGGCATGGCATGGCAGAAACGGCGGGCCGGCCAGGAACGTGGGGTTCGGTCGTCTGCTGGATTGTTGCCTGTATTCAGGCCCGATCACAATGCAAAGTGTCACAGAACAAAGCAGCATGTAAAGCAAACAAAGGTAGTAGCAGCAGGCAGCGGGCAGGCAAGGAGAAGTGAGCAGTGAACGGTGAGCATCTTGTTTATCTGGATTGTCCTATTTATCAGATGTGGGCTGAGATTAGTGGTCCTTTGGCCGCGATATCATCCAACTGGCTTTTGGCAGTCAGCCAAAACACACCAAATTAGGAAGGGTCCACAGGCCTGGCTCCCCCAAATATGAGAAGAGCACAGGCCTTGCACCCGGTGGGCCATAAGCTATGCATGTGGGCTTATACAACCGTGTTACACAACCTGGGCCCTGGGCAGGCCAGACTCCATGGCGTCAGGTCTGTTGTGCCCCTTTTGTCCATTTGTGTGTTTACCTCTGGAGTGGGCAGAAAAACATGTCCAGGCAAGGTATGTATAAGCCTACTTTGGCCCTATGGGCCCTCCACGACAGGGACTCAGCAGCGTGCCACAAAACCTTCTAAATAAATGAAACAAACCCCTGATTATCGGGTTGTGAAATGGTGTAGCACTATAGCCTATACAGAAAAACTGGAGGGCAGCAAATAAATTATCTAGCTAAGGAAAATGTTAGGTCCCGAACCTTGCACTACAACAGGATTGCTTAAAGTGGTACCCAAAAGGGACTGTAGAATTCTCAGAGTAGGCATGTAAAAAGTGACAGAGAAAATGCACGCAAGAAGCCCAAAGTTTCTTCGTTGCACGTGGACAAGTTGAGGCTTGAAAAGGTAAATTGGACTTTTTGATTTGACTTCCAAGTCTTTGGGGGAAATTCTTGTGGTTTTTAGAGATAGATGACAGAAATTAAACTCTCAAAAGACATTGGAGAAAAAAAATAGAGACTTATATTTGGAGAGAGATACAGAGAAAGACATTATTAAAGCAATTACCACATCCCTGGCAAACCTCCTTTAATTTTCCCCCAACCCCAAAAAACTAGATCTACATTCCCCAGTGCTCCAATCCTCCCTCCCACCCCCTCCAGTGCCTCCGCCATCCAAGAGGCCCAAAGAAGCCCCTGGAGGCCTCAAAACAGGCCTGCTGCTTACCTGTTCTTCCCGACAAAGTGACTCCCGCCAGACACAGGCCAGGAGGAGGAGGAAAGGAGAACGAGCTGATCTAGCCTGGAGAAGAGGAGGCTTTAGCCTGGAGAAGAGGAGGCTCAGGGGTGATCTTATTACTGTCTACAACTACCTGAAGGGAGGTTGTAGCCAGGTGGGGGGTGGCCTCTTCTCCCAGGTAACCAGCAACAGAACAAGGGGACACAGTCTCAAGTTGTGCCAGGGGAGGTATAGGCTGGATGTTAGGAGGAAGTTCTTCATAGAGAGAGAGTGATTGGCATTGGAATGGGCTGCCCAGGGGGGTGGTGGAGGCACTGTCCCTGGGGGTCTTGAAGAAAAGACTGGATGAGGCACTTAGTGCCATGGTCTAGTTGATTGGATAGGGCTGGGTGCTAGGCTGGACTGGATGATCTTGGAGGTCTCTTCCAACCTGGTTGATTCTATGATTCTATGATTCTTGTGAGTTTATAAAGAGACAGAAGAATTATGGGGTTGAATAACAATCTTCTAGTCCCCAGAAGATTTTTTAACCCTATAGTCTCAACCCTGGACACAGAAAGTCACTAAAGTGAAGTATGCCTGCAACAAGGGATGTTCCAGCATGGATTAAGTTAGAGCACAGCAGTAGAAGGTCAAACTGTTTACTGCAGATCACAAGAATCACAGGACAAACCAGGAAGTGCTCTCTGTCCCTGCAGCTGGACCATACTGATTTAAAAGCTTGCATTCCTGATGCTGTCTAAAGAAATTTTGTCTGAATGCTGCATACATAAATACTTTGCATATTTGCACTGTACTCAGCTTTGATGTTATAAGAATCTGACATCAGAGCTACAGCTGCTGGAGTTCTCTGATTTCTCTTGTTTAATAAGAAAATTCCTAATCCATTTTAGAGTTAAAATGAGACCAAAGTAAAACATAGTTAGGACTACAGGTTGGTGTGATTCAGATACTAAAGGCTACCTTTGAGTTGTTTCAAAACCTAATTCAAGTTCGGGAAGAAACCTTCAACAAGATGAGCTCATATTTCAAGCATATAATGAGGTAATAGCAGTTAAACCCCAAACCAACCATCCAACCAAACAACAAAAGCCCAAATCCAAACAAATCCTGCAAACACCCAAAGCCAAAACCAAACAAAAAACAAAGCAAGGCAAAGAGACAATGAGTGATTACTACTCCATGAGATCTGTTATATAGGCATTCTTTCAATAGACTGATGAAACCCTATGTAAGCATTTTTCTGGTGAGTAATTTTAGACTTCTCTCAACATTCCCAGTTGAATTACAGAATCACAGAATGGTAGAGAAATTGACATTAAAAAGCATTCATTTAGAATCAGGCTTGAAGTTCAGTGTAAAAAGGTAAACAAAATAACTAAACATTCTATGTTTAATCATGTCCAGACAGAGCAACTCTGAATTTGAACTCTATTATGCTTGCAGAATTAGCAGTGTTCTAATTCCGTCCACTAAACGTGTCACTGCTCCAGGGAAATATGCAATTACACACTTATGATAGTTATGCTCTTTATTTACAGATAGAAATCTCTAATTAAAGTACTTTTCATTGAAAGTATCATAGACAAATATATACCGTATATGAAGTACAGAATAGAGGCAGTCTGATATTTAACATTACAATGGGCATGGACAGTGAGTGTGCGCTTGCAGCTCAGAAGGCCAGCAGCATCCTGGACTGCATCAAAAGCAGTGTGGCCAGCAGATGAAAAGAGGGGATTCTGCCACTTTGCTCTGCTCTGGTGAGACCTCACCTGGAGCCCTCAACACAGGAAAGATATGGACCTGATAGAGTGGGTCCAGAGGTGAGCCATGAAAACGATTGGGAGACAGGAACACCTCTGCTATGAAGACAGACAGAGGGAGCTGCGGTTGTTCAGCCTGGAGAAAAGAAGGCTGCACGAGACCTAATAGCAGCCTGCCAGTACCTGGAGGGAGCTACAAGGCAGCTGCAGAGGGACTGTAGTGATAGGATGAGGGACAGTGGTTTGAAATGAGAGAAATACTTGAAGGGAAGCCAGGTGGGGGTTTGTCTCTTCTCCCAGGCAACCAGGGACAGAACAAGTGGACACAATCTCAAGCTGTGCCAGGGCAGGTTTAGGCTGGATGTTAGAAAGAAGTTCTTCAAGGAAAGAGTGATTGGCATTGGAATGGACTGCCCAGGGAGGTGGTGGAGTCACCAACCCTGAAGGTGTCCAAAAGGAGGCCGGATAAGGCACTTACTGCCATCGTGTAGTTGAATAGATGGTGGTAGGCGGTAGGTCAGACTCAATGATTTCTAAGGTCTTTTCCAACCTGGTTAATACTGTGATTCTGTGAAGAGAAGATTTAGATTGGATGTTACAAACAAATTTCTGCATCATGAGGGTGGGCAGGTTGTCCAGGGAGGTAGTTGAGACCTCATCCCTCATTCAAGGTCAGGCTCAACAGGGCTCTGAGTAAACTGATCTAGTTGGGGATGTCCCTGCTGACTGCAGTGGGATTTGGATTAGATGACCTTCTCAGGTGTCTTCCAATCCAGATTATTCTGTGATTCTTTGAAATGTAGTGTTAAAAAATCATTCCTAGTGCTTAGTATAAGTCATAAGGAAAACATTTTACTTAAATGTTATAAGTACTTGAAAGCTGTTACAAACCTGGATGTCACTGAAGAGAATGCGATCATTGATGACATTAATTATTCACTAAATTTAATTTTTGAATTATTTTTATTTAGTAATATTTCAGATGCATTTTATTCGCCGTATATGGAGTATAACCTTAAGAGTGATAACTTTGTTTTCTTCATTTTTATATACATTAGAAATTAGACATTATTATGCAAATTATACACATTAGAAATTTTTGTATACATTAGAAAATACTTAAAGGAGAGTCTGAAGAGAGTGGGTGGTGGTGCTGGTTTTGGTGGACAGTGGATTAAAATTATGCCAAAACTATTGCTTTCTGAACTGTTAGGAGTAACAAGTTTAACAATAAAGGGATTTTAATCAGATTTAGTGAGATTCATTGTGAACAGACATTCAAACAGCTTATTCAAGATCAAGATTCTTTCTTCTCAAGCATAGGATGGTGCTTTCTTATTTTCTGCTTGTTCCATGAGTAAAGATAAAGGAGCTTCCGTTTCTTCCCTTCTGCATCAGAAGTTTAATCCCAGGCCAGTTCAGTGAAAATGCTTCTGTTGATATTAGTGGCTTTGGATCAGACTTTAATTCTGCTGTGACTAGTTTGAAAAACAACATATCTTTGGAATCCTGCATCCCTAGTTTCACTTAGAAGGGTTGGTTTAATGCTTTTCCTGCTGCAATTCATAAATTGATTCATATAGTTCAACTTACTTCTTCTTTAACATGTTTTGTTATCAGCTGGCAAGATAATACTTGATATAAATTTGGGCACTGAAAATTACAAAAATGTTGCTGGTAAGAATAATAGAAGGAACAGAAAAGCAGAAAAAAATTACAAGGATAATTCAAACAGCTTCATCTGTAAATAATGAGAACTTAACGAGACTGATGTTAAAAAAGGCTTTAACTTTTTAGTGCATAAAACATTCAGGGGACCTCAGAGCTGCCTTCCAATATCTGAAAGGAGCCTATATTGAAGCCAGAAAGGGACTTTTCACAAGAGTGTCTAGTTACAGGGCTAGGGGTAATGATTTTAGGCTGAGGTAGAGTAGGTTCAGATATTAGGAAGAAGTTTTTCAATGGTAGTGATGAGTCTCTGGAGTAGTTTGCCCAGGGAAGTTGTGGATTCTCCCTCCCTTGAGGTATTCAATACTAGGCTGGACGAAGTCTTGGGCAACTTAGTTGAGAGGAATCCCTGCCCATGGCAGAGAGGTTGGAGTAGATGATCACTGAGATCCTTTTCAACTTAAACCATTCTGTGATTTTATGATTCTATGATTCCCTTTTTCACATTCATTTTCTTTTTAGTGATATCCTTAGGATGGAACTTGAACAGAAAAGTTTTATGTGAAGTTAAGTACTTTTTATGGAGCTGTTCTTTCTTCAGTGTTAGCAAATTCAGGTCACCTGTGGACTTCAGCTTGGTGGTGTAACACTGAAAGCAACATTTCATCAAGAGTGGTCTGTCAAAAAATACTTTTGCTGAAGCTCAAGAAACTCATACATTATGAATTGTAGACTGGCTTTTTTAAATTGCAAACCTGAAACTCTCTGAAGTATGATTTAGAACATGCCCTTAGAAAAAGTTTGGTGTTTTTTTAATTCCAAATTGTAGAGCCAGCACCCAAATTAAAGCAAATAAGAAAGTGCCATCATGGCATCAGCCCACACTATTTGGACATTACTCTTTCACATCAAAGTGTCTCAATTAGGAAAAAAATTGAGCTGATTATGTTAGTGATTCAAGCACAAAGGAAGTACCACCAGTGAAGGAGTTGTTCCATCTGCTCTAGACACTTACATTTATTGAGATGAATTGTTCCCTGAAGGTACTGGACTCCATTTACTACAGGAAAGCCTCAATGGATAGATTAAATAGAATGGTCACATCTCAGAAAGAGAAAATTAGGTAAATTGAGACCCATGCTGGAAATTGATTCAGCTGTGTGGAGTGTCTGCTAATAACTTCTTAAATAAGTTGAAAGAGAACAATTATATAGACTTCTTTTGGCAAAAGCCACAGTCATATCTGCCCGCTTGTGAAATATGAGAGCATATAGTTCAGGAGTTTATTCATCACTTTTTACTTTGAAAGTGTTTCTGCAGTTTCTATGGAGCATACACTATTTCTTGTCATCAAAATTTGATATCCCAACACAAATTTAGGGTTTGGAAAAGATGGGGAAAATGCTTGAAAAGGACAGAAAGTTCTAGGAATTATCTAAGATCTAAGATTAATATCAAAATTACAAGAGAAAAAAAATCTGTCTGACACTGACAAATTATGTATAAGTCTGAACAGCCTTTTCAGTTGTCTGTCTCTGATGAAGAAGGTTTAGCACCAACAAATCACTGAAGTCTTCAGCTGAGAGCCCCCAAATGGGGTTCAGTGTCCAAGCAAGAGAGAAAGATTTATTGAAAGGATTAAGATAAATTAGGCGAGACAGGGACAAATACAGGCTTCAAATAATAAAAGCATTAAAGATCATGAAAACACTTTGGGTCTACAGTGAGGAAAAAATAAGAAGACATAAGAAACAAAGAAGTTTCACAACTATTTTAGGAAATATCAAAATAATCTGGGCATTACCACAAAGACATAAAGGTCATTTTAATCAATATTTTTGCTATGTCATGCAGAGTTGTTCACAGCTAATAAAAAAATGTTAACATTTATGCTGACAGGTGTGGAATTATATCCTGAAAACAAAAGAAAAGGTGGCAAACTCTGCTGGTATGTGTCAGGCAACATTAATGATTTCTCTAAATGTCACAGGGTTGAGTGAACCTGTCAATAGTGAGAAGCTTTTACAAGGGGGGGGGGAGCCAGGGTTATTGTAGTGCTGTTGCAAAAAACACATTTACACATCAGCGGTAGAAACATTTGAGAACAATAGAGGAGTAAAACCATATCATCACCCAGGACAGCTTAACAAGGAAGGAAGAATAAATTTGATTATCTGAACATAAGTCCTCTGTCCCCAGAGACTTATTTTCATAGACTCATAGAATGGTCTGGGCTAGCTGAAGCCCATCCTCCTGCAAAAGATTTAGGATTGAGAAGGATCAGCAGTCTGGAGGTAGATCCACCAGCAACTATAAACATGTACAGGTTTCCTATGTAGAGAATCACACTTTCTTTGTCTGCTTTTTCCTTGCACCAAGAACTATTTTCAAGTTCAGCCCTACTCCAGCAATCTTTCCTTCACTTTCTTTGTTGAAATGGTTTGGCAGAATCCCCTTTAGGTTCCAGGAAGAAAAAAAAAACCCTGTCACTTACTTCTGAAAGGAAAATATTTTAAAGATTTCTTCTAAATTACAGATAGATCTGTTTCAAATTTAACACTGTCTGACACGTGATGAGACAATGAATGTTTTTAAAAGCATCTCCAGAATGTTGGTTCTTTATGCCTAGGATAAACACAGCTTTGGTGTATCTTCACTATTTCAGGCATGAGCTATAAAAGCCTATCTTGCTGTTCTCACTTTATTTAGATATTCCTGAGAGCTACTGCAATCCAACAGGCAGAAGAGGACATTTCATGAGAAGAGGCTCCGTTAAAACATGTGTTTAGTTTGATTTGGAATACGGATGAAGGCATTTAGTCCTAAATGCTTCCCTTTTCAGTACAAAAACATTGCCACCGAACTAAAATATCATGAAAAATAAGAAGTTGAAATCATCTAATTGGGCTGTAAGACTACATAGCACCAGAATGGTGATGAGCAAAGTAACCTCTTGTGATCATGTCCTACTAGAACAACAAATGGCCACTTAAAGCTCTCTTCCTCTTTTCTCCCATCTTCCTCCCTTCACCTCAATTTCTTTCCTCTCCACCTTCCCAACAACAACATCTCCTCTGTACTATAATCTGTCCTTTTCCCACCCCACACAGCATTTATCCCTTTTCCCCCAAACCCAGAGCACCTGAGTTCTATTGGAGTCTCCTCCCACCCCAGGTGTGACTACTTTGCCCTCCCTGCCCACTCTCCTATTAAGCCACTCCAGGAAAGGCTGAAGCCTCAAGCTTGCCCGTCTGGGCAGAAGGATTTCCCCCCTGCTCTCTGTCACTCTGGTGAGTCCCCATGGTGTGCGCTGGGGGTATGGGAGTGGGACAGAGGGCCAGGGTACCTGGTGGCCTCCCGCTTAGGCAGGAGTAGGCTTGGTGATCACTCTAATGTCACCTATGGGTGCGGGCTGGGCCTCCTTACTTAGGCTGAGCTCCTCTCTGTTTAACTGCTTCTTTCTGCTGACTTGTATAAACGTAGAAAATGCCAGGAGTGAATCTGTGAACTGTTTTGAGGAGCCCTGAATTAGCATGAAGGAAACATCTGAGACTCCCTAATAAGGAAAATGGAATAAAACTCAAATCTCCTTGACACTCTTTTATGTCAGAGTGGCTAAGGCTCTGTCTTGTTTTGTAAGTAAGTTAAAACTTGCTTTATTCAGTACGAGGTGAAATCCTGACTGTGTTAAGCCAGGTCAGGGCACCAGATGACTGTGCTGCAGCTCATGATTTTACTTTATTAAGCTGCTTGACAGTCAGAGTTTTTTTATAAACTGTTATCTCAAACCATTCTGCTCCAAACTGTACTAATTTTCACATGGTCTAGGCCATCTCATTAATCTCATTTCACACAACTGTGACTGCAAGCTGCAATTCTTCAGGTGCTCTGTGGGTTGGTTGGGAAATACATTGATTTGTTTCTGGGTGGATCAAGGTATAAAGCTACTGCACATACTCCAGAGTCTTTGTGTTTGTCTTTCATCACCTCATAAGACTCAGCAGTTTATTGTGCTAGTTGGAGGCTAGCTTGAATATTTTAGTAAGAGAAATTAGTTTATAGGCTGTGAAAAGCAAACAATGGTGATGTCTACTTCACTCATAGGCTTGCTGAGATGTACCAAAACATAAACGCAGATAAGTCAGTCACTGGTGTGGGTCTCTGTGCCTGTACTTTTCTCCCTAGCCTGCTTTCTGTATAACTAATCCTTCTGATTCTCCAAACTCACCTTTTACGTAAGACAAACTCTGGGATAAAGTAGAGGGGGGTAAAGAAGGTGGAAGGGTGGTTGAGAGCCCCTCTCTGGGGACTCTGGTTTCTGGAAGGGGTGCTGTGTGTCTGTATTACCTTTAACTTGTATATTTGTGTATATAACTGTATATATTATAAGTATCTGCTTGTATATTGTGCTGAGCTGTAAATGTTAAGCTTCATTTCTTAAATTCCAGACAGCTGAGCCTAGTCTGGTTGATTTCATAAGGGGGTGTGAGAATGTTAGGGGCTACCTTGTGCTGCTCAAAGCAGACTTCATATGGGAGAAGTAAGAGAGCAAACAGATGGGTGGGAATTTTTCTGCTAGCCAAGTGCAACCACCAACATTTAGGAATAAGCCTAAGTAATTACTGACTTATTACAAAAACAGAGGCAAAAGGTAAGGATTGAGAGTAGTGAGAGCAAAGGGAATACATAGCATCTCTAATTCAAGCCAAAGCTTTCCTAATCATAAAATTTGGTAAATTAAAACAGAATTGTCATACATATCAAAAAATGGAACAAATTTGTCTTGGGAAGCCCCAGCCTACCAACTATATTGAGCTGCTTCTTACTTTGTGCTCATGAGGACTTGTATAAAGTGAGATATTCTATCCCTTATGACATAAATTAACCTCTGAAGCTACAGCACACAGTCACACAACTAAACATCAATGTGGTTGATGTCAGATGTGATTATGTCTGGATCCATTCCACTGTCTTTAAATAATAGCTGAAGGAACTCATTGTGGCCTGGAGCTTTATGGAAAACAAACTATTCTGCTAATGCATAAGAAAGACCACGAGTGCATTAAGAAGCCACTAGGGAATCTTGATCTATGGAGAAAGGCAACAAAAAAAGGCAAGCCAATGTCTCTTTGAAAGTGTTTTCTTTTCTTTATAGCTTCTGATCACATAAGCCATTTAAAATCCTGAACTTGGCTTCTGAAGGCATCTCTATTGCTATGTACTGAGTACAAAATTGCACCTGTTACATGCAAAGAAGTGAGAACGATTGACTAGTTACTGCTGTATGTGTGGACATGGGCCTCCATGATACTGACTGCTTTGGTGGTTTTGCACTGTGCTTTGATTTTATTTAACTAGGGAAGGATGTCCTTTTTGGGGTTTTTTGCATGCATTGATTTTTATTTAATTAGAAAGACATGCTAGGATTTTTTTTTGCATTGCCTTATTTTCAAATCTAGCAGAGAAGAATAGTAGTGTACAATGAGTGAACTAGAAATAACATCATTCACCCATTTCTCCAATGGCCCCTCTAATATAATTTATGTTCTAAAACTGCTCAGGTTATATAAAATTTGCTTTCCTACTCCTTCCAGGAGTTTGAAGACTATTGACCACAATCAGCTTGTAAATGTCAAAGTTGTCAACGCTGATTACACAGTTTAGAATATATTGGCTCTTCTGAGATCTACATCTGCACAATTTCATTTGATTTTCTTGCTTCTTTTTTTGTGAGTATACACAACTGACCTGATTTCTGTTGAGTATATTGACACCTCTGATCCCACTTGCCTTTACTTGTTTCTATGGCCTTGTTTCCCTGGTTTTGTCAGTTAATATTTTTTTCCCAAGTACCTATGAAGTTTAAGCCTTTCCTAAGAAGTTACTTTCCTCCAAACCAGTGTTAGCCTCTTTACATAGTATCTGCTTTCAGTTTCAGATGCATAATGCATTGTGTGAAACTGATAAGAGTGGGAGAAGACTGAGGCAAAAAAAGTCTTAAAGTTGTATCATCTTTACAAAAGCTGGCAGATTTATTGTAGCTTTGAGTTAATTGTCACTCATTTAAATACAGATTTTATGCTGTGCTGAATTACTCATAGTTGTAATGCCACACCAGGCCTCTCAACTTCAGATTTATTGGTTCTGTGTGATCTAGAACAGTAATTGCAGTATGTCATTACCAGCTACAGTAATTCCTTGAACTGTAGCTCTTGAAGTCAGAAGTGACCTTTATGAACAGTTGGTCTAATATTCTGTGTAATAAGGACCACATAAAGCCAAAGGGCAAGGTGTCTGTCTTCATGTCTTGTACTCCAACAAAAATAACAGCTAATGGTCTGTGTTAACATGAACTGAAGATCTGAGTTAGCTGGAATCCACTGGTTTATTAGGCATTTTTCTTGATTCATGGAGTGTTCAATATCACAGAACTGACTGCTCTGATCTGTGTATTGGTGATGCAAACAATGGATGTCTTTACTGATAGATTCAGCTGATAGATCAAGGAATGGAGATGCTAAAATGAAGTGCTTTATTCAACTTTAGCTTTTGGAAGATAAATTCTTGCTGGGCAGGAGAGACCTGAGGAGTAGATAGACATCTGAAGCCTGAATTTGTAAATGAAATACTGGTGCAGATAGAAGGGATATAAGTATGTTGGGGACTGGGGGATTTCCCTGAAGGAAGGGAATTGCACAGGCAGCATTGCCTGAAACTTAACCATAATGGAGCTGGGTAATGAAAATGAAGCATTGCAGATTAACATTTTGAACAATGAGAAGGAAGAATCTGGGAGAAAAAGAGATGTGAAAGGGCATCTGCCTTAGAGAGATGCAACTGCAGATTGGAGGTGGCTTGTGTCCTGTCTTTATGGACAGAAACAAGAATAGGAATGACACAGTAAGTGCTACTGCAGGAATTGGACAAGTAAATTTAGCATGTGATTAGTCAAAGCAGTGCAAAATTTAAAAAAGGATTTAAGGCTCTGAATTTGATTTATTTGTTTATATATTTATGTTAAAATTCAAGGAGAAAATAAAATGATTAAAATCCTACCACTAACCGCCACAGCACATTGATAAAGGAAACTGCCACAGGAAAATAAATAGACTTTTGAAAAAAAAAAGAGAGGTTTGCTGAATGAAAACAGAAAAGGAAATTAGAAAAACTGAAAAATAAAAAGTGTGAAATAATGGTCATGCTGATCTTAGAAACCATTCTTATCAAAAGGAGTATGTCAGCTGGGGAATTGGTGGGACTATTTAATGACAACAGTGTGAAAGGGGCACTTGAGGATAATAAAACAGAAACAAAATTACCTGTTTTTTACTGCTTTCTACTACTGAAGATCCTTGGGAAAGTGCTAGTGTCATTTGTGTCAGGTAAGTCAGATGGACTAGAAAAATGTGATGCAAGTATATAGCAAGTTTAAGAATAAACAACTAAGTTAGCTGTCAATAAGTCACCAGAAGTAGATGACATTTGCTGAAAGCCTTGTCAATAAATCAATAGGGGTTGTATGCATTTTGCTGAAAGGCTGGAAATCTTCAGTATAGTGAGGAGAAGGTTGAGGTAGGATATTACTGAGGTTCAAGAAATGCATGAAGATGATGTTCCTCAGATCATCTAAAACAAGGAAATGAAAGAGATAGAGGGAAGTGCATCTTTGGAAACCAAGCAACTACAAGTGAGCTTCTGAAGCTCATACCATAGGAGGATGTGGAAACAGATAGCATCTGCAGGTTCAAAAGGAGATGAGGCACATTCAGATTAAAAATGCAGGCTGCAGTTCCAGATGGAGCTGTATGCTCTGCTGCTTTACACAGCAACCTGGCTGCAAGCATTTTGGAATAGCAAAGGCTAACAGAAAGTGGTAGAGCTCATGTTTTGGTCATGGAGAAGTCAGAACAGAACATTGGTCTGAGCAAGTCTGAGTAAAATCTTTTCACTGTGAGGGTGGTCGAACACTGGAACAGGCTGCCCAGAGAGGTTGTGGAGTTTCCCTGTCTGGTGATATTCAAAACCTACTTGGATGACATCCTGTGTGATCTAGTATAGATGATTCTGCTCTGGAAGGGGGTTCCCACTGGATGATCTTTTGAGGTCCCTTCCAAACCCTAACATTCTGTGATTCTGTGAAGTAGGGCTTTTAAAACATGTTATCCTGTAAATGAACTCTAGTGATTCTGTGAAGTAGGGCTTTTAAAACATGTTATCCTGTAAATGAACTCTAGGAAGCCTGCTTGAAGCCAACTCAACAGAAAGAGTCCTAAGACAAAGCATGGGTAAGCATGCAAAGAGCTTTCCTCAAATCGTACAAAAAGCCTTTGAAACATGAGATTTTTTAATTTGATCTTTGATATTTTATTTTTTTAGCTAGAAAAGCTGCAGAGATTCTAATGGCCTATAAAAATTCGATATAATAATGATTTTCTGAAGAAAGTCTAACACTTTTCTCCAGAGGTTGGACACAAAGGCAGCTGGTGCTTTTGTTAAAGCAGCTAATATTCCACCTACATCAAAGCACAGTTGTTGTCGTTGTCTAGTCTTTGTCATGGTGAATGTGGCAAATCCAGTCACCAAAGATTCACCAGGAACCAGAATTCAGCCACTGTGCCCTGTGGCTCCCCTGTCCTATCTTGCTCTGCTAACAGATGTTTTGTCCTTGAGCAATTTAATTGGCTCAATGGGAAAGAAACATGAAAGAAGACCTGAGTCTTAGATCAATCTATTACTTGGTGGTTCTTAATGAATATTTGGGTTAGGGTTCAGATCGAAATTAAGATTTTTATTAAGGAAATATCAGTTTGTCTTGGGCAGCTCTTCCTTCCTTCCTTTGTATTAGGTAGAAAGGGGAACTTTCAGACCCATGGAGAATACTGCTCTGTTTAAAGATGAGGGAGCTTTATCCATGCTAAAGCTTAGGTTCCTCTTTTCTGTCAACTGTCCTGCACCATAACTCCTATGACATTGAGATAGAATCTAGCTCTTAGCCTTTTGCTTAGATAAAATTGCTTCACCAATCCAATTGATCTGTATCTTTATTTTTCTGGAGCACACAGGACTAAAACAAATCTCTTGGGTTATCAAGCCTGTGCCTCTGCAATTATAGGCAGCCATATCATCAAATCCCTTTCTTTAACTTATCTAGTTTCCCCTTAGCTAATTCCTTGCCCCATTTATTCTACTAGAAAGGTGTTCCAGAATCTGGCTTCTAGGCTTAAAATGATTATTTGAAGTGGTATATACTATTAGGAATAATAAATTCATTATTGAAGGAGGATAAAGTTAGTCAACTGAGCTAAATCAAAAAGCCTTTATGGCTTTCCCCCTAGTAAAGTATGACACACACACAGTAGAGAGTATGGTATAATAAAAGCCCACAATGCAATAATAACTTCATTGAAATATTATAATTAAGATCAACTTTACAATCTCATTTTGGAAATTCATTTGCTCTAGGCTTCTTCCAGGATATATTAGTGGGGGATTATATTGTTTTATATTCCATATACAATAGGCAGTGATGTGTGAACTATCAGAGTTTCTCTTCAGGTATAGGAACAGCTTCAGTAAGAAGGCTCATTTCAAGGTTCATTAGGAATATATTTTTGTTATTATAAATTACTCAGCAGCCTCTTCTTTTTAAACATTAACTGAGCATCTGAATCAGCCAGTGATATGTAACTTTTGCAGCTAGAAAATAAAATGGGAAACTTTATTATAATCACTGATGTAAAGAAAAGTTGCTAGGGAGCCACCTTAGCCCTGTCCTGTTCTCTTCCCTCCAGGCTTTAGAGCTATTTGTTTTTAACAACATCTAGTGTTGCTTTCAGCCTGGAGAGTAGGTGAAAAACCCAGATAATGAGTACAACACAGTAGGGTGGAATAGTATATTTTAGTCAAAAGATGATAGAACAAATCTGTGAATTTCTGAGAGTAACTCTGTGGCTTATTCTGAAGTAGGGGCAGGGTCTGTGTTGAAGTGCTTCATCAGCTTGCTGCCTCCCTGTGGGTGTTCAGGCCCAAACTGGATGAGGCCTTGAGTAACCAAGTCTAGTTGAGAGGTGGGGAGGCTGAAACTGGATGATCTCCAAGATCCCTTCCAACCTAAACCATTCTGTGATTCTATGAGAAGTCATTTTGGAGTGTTTTGGAGGAGGGGGAAAGGAAAGGGGAAGGAACACTTTAGAAATTCTGTGCTTTCATTTTAGTTTTATCATTAAGGAATTCAAAACAACAAATGCTTTGTGAAAACACTCATATCTTTCAGATCACCGAAGACAATCTTGGTGAAATGCCCAATGACTGCATAACAAGTCATTTATTTACAATCAAAAATGAGATCTTTTTCTGAAATCCTCATATTGTCAGGATGAATCTCTTTTGGGGAGGAGCCATTAGTTGGTCCATGTTAGCCATCATGAGACTACATGAATGAGTACAGGAACACAGAGGTAAAATGTATTCAAAAAGAATCTACAGTCACTTAATGGTGTACTAACCTTCAGGGAAAAAAATAGTGCATGGTAAGATCAAAGGAAATGGAGAAGGGCAGAGGGAAGCCCAAGAAAACAGTAACATGAGAAGTCTCCTTTTCTGGAGATGTTCAAACCTGCCTGGATGCATTCCTGTGTGACCTACTCTAGGTAATACTGTTCTGGCTGGGGGAGTTGGACTAGATGACCTCTTGAGGTTCCTTCCAACCCTTAATATTCTGTGATTCTAATCCAAGTTTCTCTTCTGAAGTGTTAATAAATGATGCTAAAATTCATTCCTTGTCTGAGTTGCAGAAATTGCCATTGTGATTGTTTCATTCCCATGTGAGATTTAGCCTACACTGCTTATGTGGTAATCAAATAACCCACAAGTTAGTCATCCTTGTTGTACCACTGTGTCTTATTACAGCTGTGTTATCAAGCACTGGGTAGTATTAGGATGTCATTTAGTCACTAGGAAAAAGTTCTTGCTGCTTATATAATTGACTGCTTAAAGCATAAATTTTCTATAGCTGGCCGCTACATATGAAAAAAGCCAACCTTATATTTCATTTCACACTATTGCCTTTGAATTTATTGGCTTTCTTTGCTGTCCCTGGGGAACACTTTGAATGCAAGGAACTACAGTTATAATAGTTAGAAAGAAATCAGCGGTTACAGGAAGGTGATCAAACAGTAAATAAAATAAGCATTTATGGCTGTTTTAAGTGTGCCTTTATGCCTGCTTTGAATTGTATCTCAGCAAAGCGTGAGCTGAGATTTTTAAACCACACTGTTTCAAAGAGAACCTGCAAACCAATTTGACTCTTTTGCCAGAATCTATTCTGAGGGTAATGGCAGGTTTCAGAATATTCCTTGGCTAGGCTCTTATGTCTGGCAAAAATGATCTACAAAATTGTTCTGTTCTGCAATGTAGCAGCACTAATTTATAATCTGTGCTTCAGTAGCAAGAGGCTTTCTGTCTTTCATGCTCTCATTTAACATTTATATGTACTTTATTTCCTCTCTTTTATTTTAGTTACTGTAGCAACCACATAAACAACAAACTAAAAAACCCAAACAAACTTTATGCAAAATTGGAGCTTAAACAAAACACTGGAAAAGGAAAGTGTTTCTGTCTGCTAATGACATGTGTGCTGAGCTCATGTACTGTACTTTCTACTTGGAGATCTCTTAGCAGATTGAACAGAAAAGAGAATTACTAATTTGATTTCATAGATGGGTGGGAAGAAGGGAAGTAGAACTGGAAAAAGGTCGCATCCAATACAGGCTGAGAAATTTGGTGTTCAGCTTGAGAAAGTGATGGCTCCAGGGAGCCAACAGGATAGGTGAAGGGGGACATTTTTTTACAAAGGCATGTAGTGATAGGACAAGGAATAATGGCTTCAAACTGGAAGAAGCTAGATTTAGATCTGGGGTTAAGAAGTTCTATGCCACCATGAGAATGGTGAGGCACTAAAATAGGCTGCCCAGAGTAGCTGTGGAGGCTCCAGTTCTGGAAGTGTTCAAATCCAATTTGATGGGGTCTTGTGCAGCATGGTTTAATAGGAGGTGTCCCTGCCCATGACAGGAGTGTTGGAACTAGATGAATTTTAAGGTCCCTTCCAACATAAATCATCCTATGATTTTATTATTCTTGATCATAAGTTAAAAAAAAATGAAGAAAAAGGAGACAAGTTTCTTCTCTGATGTCTTCACATGATATGGACCAAAGTATCTTTGCAATCTTCCTTAAAGTGCACCAGTTATGTACTTTACAGCTTGGAGAGAATATCCAGCAGCCTGGCAAAACAGTGGTAATGCACTATCAAGGGGTAAAAGATGATATAGGTAATCTCTCCACGAGGAATTGGAATTAAACCAGTAATTCAGCACATGAAGACTACTGAACACCTTAATTTGGCAATTTTTTTTTGGTCCTTGTCAGCCTTGCTGAATTAAAAGTGAGAATGGAGCAGCTGAATGCCTTGCACAGAGCCAATGTGCCATTTAATGCTTGAGTCTACCTTTACTCCTTAATAGCTGCATTGTCACACATGCTCACTCTTCATTGTCATGAGCAATATCATAATCTATGACTTTTTATCAGGGCATTGTCATGAAGAATACTGTACATCCTTGAGACCAAAGAAGTGATTGTGTGTAAAGAGTACATTACCTAATCTGTAGCAAGGAGGAATTGAGGGTCATGTAGACGCTTGCCTCTTGAAGGCAGCAATAGAAGCAATTTATGCTCCTGAGCAGCATTTTCTTTCTTATCAGCATAGCACTTGCTGTTCCCTTTGCTCTTTTAAGAATTTTTTCCACCCTTATTACAGTTTATTTTTCTGCTATTGTGTTGCTTGAAAGGGAACTAGTGCACAATTTACACCCAAAGGAGGTAAACCGCAATAGTAATTTGTGTTGTTTCAGCAGATTAATTACTTTTTCAGAATCCACTTTATCTAGTTAATTGCAACTCATTATTTTGGGCTTTAAAATATTATCCACTCATGCAGTATTATGACCAGATCCAGATTTTCTCATACTGCTGTGATTCCTTATCTGATTTCTGATAGATAGAAGTAAGCTTCCTGGATGCCTT
The DNA here is from genome assembly GCF_015220805.1 of Pogoniulus pusillus. Taxonomy (NCBI): domain Eukaryota; kingdom Metazoa; phylum Chordata; class Aves; order Piciformes; family Lybiidae; genus Pogoniulus; species Pogoniulus pusillus. The sequence goes on from NC_087264.1 coordinate 34,481,280, forward strand.
CCATTATTGACATAATTATGTTTTCTTACCAGTCTTTATTTGCCACCTTTTCTGAATCTAAGACATACTTTATTTCTTATGTCATTTTATTAACATTCTGCTTAAAAATGCACTCTGTGAAAATACATCTTTGGTATCTGCAGTAACATACATGAGCTGTCTCATGGCAATTTTAGAATCTTCTAGCTTGAAGATTCTAGGAAGTACCCTGCTCAGTTCTTACCTTTTCTTGCCTTTTTTTTTCTGTGGGCAGTACATCTTTAAACTGAAAACTCTTTCTGTCCTTTTGTCTTGGATATTTCTTGATGCTAGAATGTGAAAGGCACTTGTTTATGAGGCAGTGAGAATAAGAACACAATCCCATTTTGATAGATGACCCAGGTTATTCTTCACACTCCCCTGTTGTTTTATTGATTTACTAAACCAAAAGGCTAATTCATGTTTATGTTCCACATATTTGCTCTGGTCTCTCCAGAAGTCTCCAGCTTCCCCCAAGATTAAACACAATCACTTTGTATTTGTATCTACCACGCACAGCAACAGTGAATTAACCATCAACAAATCAATTTTATTGCAAAACTTAATTTTTATTTTAAACAAATATCACCATATCTTGTTGACACAATGAAATTATTTCAGTGCTATGCCATCTATCTAGCATGCACCCTAGGGAGCAGGTAGAAACTACCACAGAAATCATGGCACACGTGCTTGTGCATCACATTAAATGTTTTCCCCTTAATCCTAACACCAGCAGCTGTTAGGCACCGTGGCTTACTGCATATGGGCTAAATAATGAGGCAAATTCAGGCAGTTCAAGTTTCTCTTCTGAATGCTGAATAAGACCCTTCTCTCCAAGGACACTAAGACTTATTGCTGCTGAAACAGTTCGCCTCATGCAAATGAATGCATTTGGTATTCAAGTTTTACAAAGAAGAAAAAAATGGCACAGTGGTTTTTATTACCAGGAAGACAGAAAATAAAGACGGTTGGGACATGAAATGCAGGAAACCTCCACAGAATTTGGTGCAAAAATCCTTTCTTTCTGTTAAAACTGTCAGAGATGAGTCAAATCAATCCTTTACAATGCCTGCAAAAGTTCTTAGACTAAAATCGAAGGTGGCTATTCCTAAGAGTTGACACAATGTCCTGGAACAAGTCACTAATTGATTGTATAAAGAACAGAACTGTCTGCAGGTAGACGATAGAGCTAATTGTCTCTTGGTATTAAGAGCAGGAGTAATCTGGTTCAAGTTCCATTTTATTTATCTGCCATTCCATTGCTTAGCAAACTGCAAGGTTAAGAGCAATGCTTTCATCCCACCTGATAACATGAAGACAGCTTTTCCATATTTGAAAAATCAGATCCTGTTAAAAAGGGCTTCAGGAACCCCAATTAAAACTCTCCAGTCAAAGTGATCTGGAAGTATGATCAATGGAAGAGAACAGAAAACAAACTTAAGCAGATGACTGCCTCAAACAATGTGCTGATCACTTCTTACTGCGACTTAAGCTGTTGGACTTCAGTTTAGGTGTGAGAAGTGATGAGGTCTTTTTCTTGTGTTTGGACTTGCACATTAAAGCAGATTAGTTTAACTGGGAAGAACAGTGTAATTATTGCCTTTTTTTTTTCATCTGCGTGAAAATTAGTTCTGACATGAGAACTGAAGTTACTTGTGCTTGGAGGGGCAAATCTTTTATCTGTTTTGTAGCCAAAGCAAAGAATTAATTCCACATAGATTGAGGAAGAATGGAAAAATACTTCCACAGGCCATTGATCATCTGTGAAAACAGACACTACCTGTGTGTTACAAGTGCAGCATGTCTTGCAAGTGCTGTGGTTTGTACCTCAACACAAGAAGGGCACGGACCCGATGGAGTGAGTTCAGAAGAGGACCACCAAGATTGATCAGGGGGCTAGAACACCTCTGCTACAAGGACAGACTGAGGGAACTCTGATTGTTCAGCCTGGAGAAGGCTCTGGACAGATCCAGTAGCAGCATTCCAGTACCTGAAGGGGATCATAGAATCAACAAAGTTAGAAGAGACCTCCAAGATCATCCAGTTCAACCTATCACCCAGCCCTATCCAGTTAACTAGACCATGGCACGAAGTGCCTCATCCAGTCTTTTCTTGAATACCTCCAGGGATGGCTACTCCACCTCCCTGGGCAGCCTATGCCAATTACTCTCTCTGGCAAGAACTTGCTCCTAATATCCAGCCTGAACCTCCCCTGGCACGTCTTGAGGCTGTGTCCTCTTCTTCTGTTGCTGGATGTCTGGGAGCAGACCTTAACCCCACCTGGCTACAACCTCCCTTCAGGTAGTTCACCTGGAGTACTGCATCAAGTTCTGGAGCCCTATTACACAAAACACGTGGACATGCTGGACTGTGTCCAGAGAAGGGCCACAAGGATGATCAGAGGGCTGGAGCACCTGTGCTATGGAGACAGACTGAGACAATTGGGGCTGTTCAATCTGGAGAGAAGAAGGCTCAGAGGAGAACTTATTGTGGCCTTCCAGTCGCTGAAGTGGGCTACAAGAAGGCCAGTGAGGGACTTTTTTGGATGTCAGGTAGTGATAAAACTAGGGGGGCATAGAGCAAAACTAGAAGTGGGTAGATTCAGATTGGGTATTAGGATAAAGTTCTTCACCACGAGGGTGGTGAGACACTGGAACAAGTTGCTCTGGTAGGTGGTGGAAGCCTCATCCTTGGAGGCTTTTAAGGCCAGGCTGGATGTGGCTCTGGGCAACCTGATCTAGTACTCATAGTGGCAGGGGAGTTGGAGTTAGATGATCCTTGAGGTCACTTCCAACCCTGACAATACTATGGTTCTACACTTCTATTTCCTATTATACTGTATGAGTAAAGCTGAGGTTCTGCAACTGTTAGAACCACAAGAAGAATGGGTTAATTTGACTGATATATTTCCCATAACGATCTTCATTCCAGGAGCAGATTAATCTTTTACCATTTTTTACTTTTGTCACATAAATATAGCAGTAGAATATTAACAACATATATTGTCTCTTAAAGATCATCATGTTCTCCATTGCTTTGACCTTTTCATTGTTCTGTGTTTCAATCTGATCTGGAAGTTGGTGACTAATAATGATTATAATAATTACAATGAGAGGTCTGAAATAGAAATTGTGATATGAACTAGAAAACATATTCAATTTTTTGTGCTGCTGTATTTTAATTTTTTTCATATCTCTTTCATGTATTTGAGATTCCTCTCAATAAGAACGAAGAAACAAACACTTATAGGTAAATAGGCAGGCTTAGTCCAAACCAATGGGTACAAATATAACTGAAGGAACAGATTTAATACATCTTAAGTCATAGAAAACAGTCAGGAGAAAAGGAGGCTGAAGGGAAATCTTTTCATACTCTGCAACTGACTTAAAGAGGTTGTAGTGAGGTGGTGTTGGTCCCTTCCTATTTACAAAGGGTAGAAGAGGAAATGGACTCAAGTTGCATGAGGGAAGATTTAGATTGGCTATTAGAAGAAACTTCCACATTGAAAGGGTCAGCAAACACTACAATAGGTGGTTGAATCATCATCCGTGGAAGTGTTTAAACGATCCTGCTTTGAGTGGACTGCTAAACCAAATGATATCTTGAGATCCATCAGTATGGTTGAGAAATGATGAAGAATAACTGTGAAATTGAGATAATTTTCAGGTCTAACATTTTCTATTTGTAAATATTTAGAACTATTGAAGTGTGCATAGCTTCAACAAAGCTATAAAGCTGGCTTCCACGATTGCTTACATTTTAATTATTTCTAACTGATACATGCTGTGAAACTCCTTGAATAATTCATGCTTGCTGAAAAATAAAGGCAGGCACACATTAATGTCTGTCTATTTCACTACTATTCAAAAATCAAACATGCAATTCCCAATTCTATTTCCTATCCTGGTTTTTCCTTTGATTACCAGGGAAAAGTTTTCAGTTATGTTGCTGAACAAGACATCAGAATCAAACTCTGATTATTGTTCACAGACCATACTGACACATGAGAAGAGAAATATGATTCTCTAGCCTGCAAGTGTCTGAAATAGCTTTTTACATTTTCTTTTTCTAATTAAGTGAAAACTTCACAGGAGCCATTGGGTGATTCCTTATGATTGCAACAAAATAGCTATGAATTTTTAACAAGACTATCAATGCAGGTGACTTCTTGAAGATATTATGGTCAAATTGCCAATGTGCAGTAAAAAAGTGTTATTGACATTGGGGGAAAAAAAAGTATCATGACTGCCTTTCAAATGCCCACTTTGTGCAAGACTAGGAGGATGGAACATAATATATATTAAGGACTAATAACTAGTCCAGGTCAATGTTAACTTAAATCCTCCTGCTCCCTTCACAAAGAAATTCCCAAAACCCATCAAATCCAAAACAACCAACCTCAACAATAACAACAAAAACCCCTAAAAAAATAAAACAAACCTGGACTTGGTACGAAGTAAAGATGTCAACTTAAGGGAGGATTTTATATGATCACAGCATGCTAAGGGTTGGAAGGGACCTCTGGAGATCTTCTAGTACAACCCCCTGACAGAGTAAGACTACGGGATCCAGGTCACGCAGGAATGCATCCAGACAAGGCCTAAAAGTCTCCAGAGAAGGACACTCCACAACCACACTCTGGGCAGTCTGTTCCAGTGCTCTGTGAGCCTTGTGGTAAAGAAGCTCTTCCTCATGGTGAGGTGGAACTTGCTGTGCTGTAGTTTCCATCCATTGTCTTGGTGTGGGAATGAGAAATAGACTCCTTGCTGCCTCTCTCAAAATATTCATTTCACATTTTGGTTCACATGTGCAATATCCTCCATAGGGAGGACACCATTTCTTGCCCTCTCTTTGACATATCAGATAGAAGATGTAAAACAAATAAATACCACCTCCACAGCATGAATTCCCCTTTTCAAGAGCTGTTCAGGACAGAGCATATGCATGTTATAGGATGGGAGGATTAAAACAAAATATAAATAATTCTTTGTAACAACGTTCTAGAGAGCCTCAGGTTTCTCAAAGTGGTTCAGGAGATGATTATAGTCTCAGATTTTCCTCTTCTTAGACACAAGCCCTTAGCAAACTTCCTGTAGTGATGACTATTTTTCAAGCCTCAGGGTGTGAATGATTTTTCTCATTCCCTCCCTCAGGAAATTTACTGCTTATGAAAGTGCTGGCTCAACAGTCTTGTGGTTGAAGTTGTTATCCACAACATTAATGAATAATGCAACATAGCCTCTAAAACTCTTTCTCTGAAATGAATGGGGTTATTTGGGTCACACTAGAACTGCTAAGCAAATTATGTTTTTTTTAGAGGAAAACGCCTTCCTATAATGAATTCTAGTAGGTAGTAGACTAGAAGGAAAACATATTTATTTGGTGGTTTTTTGGGTTTTTTTTTGGTGGTTTGGATTTGTTTTTTTTTTTTGGTGGTGGTTGGTTTTGGTTTTGTTTTGTTTTTCACTTACATATCTGCAAAAACCCTTTGCCTTTGTATGATTTACAAATCACAGAATCACGGAATTTGAGAGGAGTTGTATTTGTGACAGCTTTTCAAAGGCAGGTTGTTGTTAACAGCATTGAAATGAGAAGGGGTAGAGATCTAGGATTTTTTTGGTATGGGTGCTGTCTAGAGTACAACACCATAAATGCCTTCTGCTGCAATGCAAACAGGTTGTGCAGATACAAACCCAAGCAAAAACCTCTCACAGCTGTAATGTAACACAGAAAATGTATCTGCGTTTCTAGACCTCCTTAGAAGGTTTTTGATAAGCAACTCAAAAGAATGCAGTTCAGCATTTCTTTTGTGGCAAAATCATACCAAGAAATAGCAACATGATAAAAAACCAAATCAAACCAAAAAAGGAAGAGTGGCAGCTTAGGTCAATGATTTAGGTGGGGCAATTAACAAGATAGGAATTATAAATATATTATTTTCCTGAAAAGCTGCACCTCCAAACTTTATACAAAGCTAGTTAAAGTTTATTTATAGGTTCTAATTTGGTTGGGAATCTTCACAAGGATGCTTACAGGCAGTTTTAGTAATTTAGGAAAGTCAGAAAATGGCTAAGCCACAAAATAGCTTTTCCCCACTTATAAGGAAGAGGCTGGCCAGAGCCCTAAGGAAAGTCTGATTTACTCAGAGGTGGAGTAGGAATTTAGAGGTAGTCCCTAGCTCCTTTGTGGCAGTCTCTGGAACTGCAAGCTATAATGCAGTCATGGATCCACATGGGGTTAAGTTCAATGAGAATAAGCCGTCCAAAGTGTCTATAGACACAGCTTCCACACGGCAAAGATCGTGGAGAGGTGCTGCCTTAGCAGAGTAGGGAAAAGCTGAACTGCTCGGTGTGTTCCTATGAACAGCATCAGTTGATGGCAGAGGCAGGCTTCTCCAGCTCAGGGTAGGGAGTAGGAAGACAGGATACCCTGTCACCTTCCTATCTTACACCTTAAATAAAATATATTCCTAGTGGGCATGAACTCACCTTATACAATCATAGAGTTGTCAAGGCTGCAAGGGACCTCAAGGATCATCTAGCTCCAACACCCTTGCCATGGGCAGGGAAACCTCACAGCAGATCAGGTTGCTCAGAGCCACATCCAGCCTGGCCCTAAAAAATTCCTGGGATGAGGCTTCCACCACCTCCCTGGGCAACCTGTTCCAGTGTCTCACCACCTTTGTGGTGAAGAACTTCTAACATCCAATCTGAATCTACTAATTTCTGGTTTTGCTCCATTCCCCCAGGCCCTATCACTGCCTGACATCCTAAAAAGTCTCTCACCAGCTTTCTTGTAGGCCACTTCAGAGACTGGAAGGCTTCCATAAGGTCTCCTTGGAGCCTTATCCTCCCCAGACTGAATAACTCAACTCTCTCAGTCTGTCAGAAGAAAGTTATTGGAGCCCAAGTGTGCTGGGAATCTAACAGCCTGGACTTAGAGACAACTTAGAGCAGATGTGTCATCTTGAAAAGACTTCTTTGTGAAAGCTCTTCTCAAAAGTCCTAGGAGAGTCTCCTCATGTACAGGTCCACTAAAGAAGTTTAATTGTAGACCTCCTTCCCCAAAACTTATGCACAGTTATCATCACTAGACATGGCTCTGTAAATAAAACAGGCTTTGACACAACAGAGCATTGACTTCAGGGAAGAGAAGGTTGTACAGGCTTTCTTCATCTGCGTTAGCCACTGTTGAAGGTTCCTATGAAATCAATAACGTACAACAAAACATGTTCTGCCAGCCAACCCACAGCAAAGTACTTTGTTCTAGTGCCAGGAAATTGCTTTTGTCATCTGTTTATGATTTTTAGTGCCAAGAAAAATTCTATAAACTGCCTGCTCTAAGAATGGTAGCTGCCAGCCTTGACTGTAATTATGGGTTTTCCAGAAAGCTGGATTCATATCCTGGCACACTGAAGTAAACTGGAATGGTGCATGTATACGGAATAAGCTGGCATAATGAAATCCTGCACATGCAAAAATTTGTATGGCTGTTGAATTCAGTGCAAGGTAGTATCTCAAGTTGGGTGATGTTTGTAGGATGAATCAAAGGTCTAAACAATGCCTGAATTCTTCCTATGCATTCAAACCAGTCTTGCCAATTCTATTTTAGCTTGAGGTCATCCTCAGGTTAAAAACCTGCAATGAGAAGATCATTAAAAACCTGATCCAATAACACTTGGGCAGTTGCAGAATATCACTACAGATGGAATACTCATACCTAGCTATAGTGATGGCCATACCTCCTAGCATCGAGTTTTCACCCTGAATCCACTGAGCATGGTCACAAAACTGTTGTTAAAATGTTGTGCTATTTCTGATATAAAGATATAGATGAGCATGGTTTAGCTAGGACAGACAGACCAGAGAGGTTTATCCAACAGTGAAAAGCAAGTGAAAGAGCTGTACAAAAGTTAGTGAACTTTAAAACAGGAGAATGCAGAAGATGATGACATAGTTGATTCTTATATTGTAGGAATGCATAATTTGGTATTTGAGGGGGGTTTATGTCTTTTTTTGTTTGTTTGTTCTTTTGTTTTCAGTGTATTTGAGATACCTTCTGTGCCCTTCTTATTAAATTCTGGTCTGCTTGTAACAGTAGCTGCCCCTTTGACCTAGAAGGGCATTTCAAAGGTTGCAGAATAATCATGGCAATAAAATCCTTATAATTACTATCTAACAACTTCCCCCACACATTCTTTTCTTGTATAGAGAATATTTCTCACTATTGGTAAATTAGTTTTTAATTTTTTTTTTCTGTTGTTTAGGTCTTTTATAACTTTAAATGCCCAAATATTAAAATTAAAGTAGATAGAATTTGCATCAAAATCTATTACATTTTTATAGTCATATAGGTGAATATTCAAGTCAAATAGTTTAAAAAATATGAATTACTCTGCTGGAGAGCAGCTCTGCAGAGAAAGATCTTGGAGTCCTAGTGGACAACAAGTTCTGCATGGGACACCAAGGTGCCCTTGTAGCCAAAAGAGCCCATGGCATATTGGGGTGCATCAGGAAGAGTGTGTCCAGGGAGGTTCTTCTCCCCCTCTTCTCTGCCCTAGTGAGACCACACCTGGAATGCCATGTCCAATTTTGGGCTCCCAGATTCAAAAGAGACAGTGACCTGCTGGAGAGAGTCCAGTGGAGAGTCACAAAGCTGACTGAGGGACTTGAGCATCTCCTCTACGGAGAGAGACTGAGAGCCCTGGGGATGTTTGGTCTGGAGAAGAGAAGACTGAAGAGGAGATCTGATCAATGTGTACAGGTATCTGAGGGGTGAGCGTCAAGTGGCTGAAGCTAATCTCTTTTTGATGGTGTGCAGCAATAAAGCAAGGAGCAAGGGCCACAAAGTGGAACATGGAAAGTTTTGCCTCAACATGAGGAGAAACTTCTTTATGGTGAGGGTGACAGAACACTGGAACAGCCTACTCTGAGAGGTTGTGGAGTCTCCTTCTCTGGAGACTTTCAAAACCTGTCTTGGTGTGTTCCTTTGTGAACTACACTGGAGACTCTGCTTATGGCAGGGGGGGTTGGACCTAATGATCTCTGGAGGTCCCTTCCAACCTCTGACGTTATGTGATTCTGTGAAAAGGTAGAGGAAAAAGGTGGGGTTTGCATCCCATTCTTGAATTGCATACATCTGCATGCAATGTAAAAAATGAACTACACTACTGATTTTCAGATGCTAATAAAACCATATGAAGAAGAAGCTTTTACTTTGGTTACTGTCAAGAAATGTGGAATTGTGGAGAAGCTGGAGGAGAAAAGCCACAGGATATCAATGTTTTCCTTTAAAAATATATGTTAAATATTTCAGAATATATAAAAAAGAAATCTGTATTTTGAAATTGATAGTGATTACTCACTGGTACCATTATGTTCTTACTAAAACAATTCACCACTCTCCTCTTCGCTTTCATATCTTGAGATCATAATTTGGGGAGCTGATACCATAGTTTCTTTTGCTCAGGTTTAATAGGTAGCTTTCTAGGTCAAAAGTGTTCGAATTGAAGTCTTCAGCTTCTAATATGTGCATTTCTTTTTGTCTTAAATGAAATAAACAAAAATATTTTTACATAGCTTTTTTACTTAAAAAGTAAGAAAATGTGGCATTGTATGCACCTTAAAAGGTCAGAGAGTCCAAGAAATATCTAGGTTTATAAAAATACTTTCCAAAACTACTTTTTGATTCTTTGGATGTTTGACTGTTTCAGCTGGCAAGATGGCAAAACTGTGATGCACACATGAGTATGCTTAAATGTTCTTGTTAATCCCTCTGGATTTCAGCAAGTTATAAGAGAGTTTAATAGGGACAAATTTTTAATCATTAGCCAAATATTAATGAAAAAAAAATTCTCATAGAAACAACATAGGAAAAACAGTATTTTGATTAATTTCAAGTATTCCCTGTCTTAGAAACTGACTGGTTTCACAGAATCACAGAATGGCTTAGGTTGGGAGGGACCTTAGATGTCAGCTACTTCAATCTCCCTCCTCATCATGGGCTGGGAAACCTCTCAACTTGGTTCTGCTGCTCAAGGTCTCATCCAATCTGGCCTTAAACATCTCCACAGAGGAGGCATTCACAATCTCTCTGGGCAGTGTATTCCAGAGTCTCACCACCCTCGTACTGAAGAACGTCTTCCTAAGATCCAGTCTAAACCTATTCTCCCTTAGCTTCAAATTATTCCTTCTGGTCCTATTTCTAGACACCCTTACAAAAAGTCCCTCTGAAGCCTTCCTGTAGGATCCCTACAGATGTTGGAAGGTAGCTCTATGATTGCCCTATAGCCTTCTCTTCTGCAGGCTGAACACCCCTGGCTCCCTCGGTCTATCCTCATAGCAGAGATGTTCCAGCCCTTTCAAACCTGACCTATAATTCTGATTGGACCTACATAAAATTAGCTATTAAAAGAGTGTATTTAGAGTGGTGCATGTTACCAAGAGATGCCAATTTATTTCCTTGTTCAAAGCTTTTCAAAACTCTATTGAAGAAAGCCTTGAGCAACCTGACCAAAACTTTAAGATCCTTGAGGATAAGATTAGATAAAAAGACTGACAAAAGTTCCTTCCAACCCAACTTTCTTTAGGATTGTCTGATGCATTTTAAAAGCACTTCTAATGCATTTTGAAAGCACTTCAGTCCTTGGCTATTAAATTCTCAATCTGAGCTGCCTATTGTAACAGTAAAGTATATTTTTGCCAGTGGTGAAAGGGAGCTAAAATGCCCTTTTTTTGGTGAGACCATTTGTAGCAACTCTGGATTCATAGAACCACTGTTTATGTAGATAAACATATCAAAGACAAATTATATTGATCATCCTCAGATAGAGCAATAGCTTTCAGTGGTTTTAAGTGAGAATAAGTTTATGAATGTATTTTTAGCTTCTAATGTTGCTATTTAAGTGATTAAAATTGACTAGAACACCACACACATTTTACATTTCTTTGAGATGCTTCTTTTCTTTTTAAGGCTTCCTTCTACAGTTGTGCAAAGCTAGCTAAAGCACAGTAGAATGAAAGAATTGCCTATTGTGTGGCTGAGGATTAAAACTGGCTATCTAGCTGCAGAACACTGAGGAAACACTGAGTAAAAGTAGGATTTTTATTTGATAGAAGATGCAGGGAGTGAAGATGTCACCATATGAATAAGAAATGATATATGGTTAGGCAGTTACAGAGAATGCTGCTGGTCTCTTTGATAATTTATCTTTGGTATGATTTACATTTTTTAAAAGCATCTGCAAGGATCTGGAGGTTTGATGCTGAGCTGAGTTTCTTCAAGTTTGTGTTCTAAATAAATAACTCATTGTCCATTTTGGAGGTACAGGTTTACTGTGGTTTTAAATTAGTCTGACAAAATTTCTTGGTTGTTTTCAACTTTATACACTTTTCATGGAAGCTAACTTCATTAAAACATTTCCCTTTGGACAAGCTTAAACAATTTATCACCAGCCAACCCACTCACATACCTCTTAATTCCATATGCAGCTGGGCATGCCATGTGCGCCACAGAGCACAGCTCTCAGCTGCCCAGGAGCATCATAAACTAATCACAACTGCCATCTACACATACACTTCTAATATTAAAGAGACTCAAATCTGTGTATTATGGACTTCTAAAAACTGTTTAAAGGAAATAAACCCAAGAAGGCAGGATATGCCAGGAGCATCCTGCATGTTCCTGTGTATGATGGAACATTAAAGGATGCACACAAAGTTCTGTACTGATTGTGCTTGAGAAAATGGTCTCATGTTTTCCTTTCGGATTCAGCGATGACAATTACTGACAGAGTAGCATTTTTCACCTCAGTCAATCTTTTATTCTTTGAATTTAACCTTTAGTCATCATATGGAAGTTGGTGGTCAAAAGGCGCTTGAGTTCATTTGATCTAAGCATTTTTAGCTGGTGCCTGTGGCCTTAGAAAAAGGTGAGGTGGTGGAGAAAAAAAAGAAAAACAGAAATAAAGAATAAACCAGACTCAGTTTGCTTGCCTGTGAAGCAGACAGAATCTCATTCAATACCTCTATTCTGAAGATACTGTTCAAAATACTGTGATTCCAAGTGAGGAAGAAAGATCCCTCAACTGAAGATACTTGCAATAGTGAAATATGTAAACTCTGGCAACGAATAGGTTAAGAAACCCTGAACACTGAAAGGAATGATCCTGCCCACCCCAGTCTTTGTTAAATAGCTTTACAGATGCTTCTGAGTTCATTATTACCTTACTGACAGTCTAAGGTGTGGTGCATATATTCTTAGCTATGCTACATATATTCTCCTTTCCATCATCTCAGGAATGATAATGAAAGGTCAAAACTGTTTCCACCTCTCATGAAATAAGCAATAAATACCCATAAAATGTAATACCTCTTAAACTAATCTGATATAAGTGCTTATTTTACACATATATCATCTTCCATCCTCCAGAATGTCTGAACAAAGTAACTTAATTTCAACTTTTGAACATCACTTCTGCAACCTACATAAAGAATAAATGATCTTGGAATTTCACAGATTGCATTGGGCTGGGTCATCTTGAGTGCCATCACAAAGCACCTACAGGATGGCCAAGGGATCAGGCCTAGCCAGCATGGGTTTAGAAAGAGCAGGTCCTGCCTGACCAACCTGATCTCCTTTTATGATCAGGTTACCCTCCTGGTGAATGTGGGGAAGGCTGTGGATGTAGTTTACCTGGACTTCAGCAGAGCTTTTGACTCTGTCTGTCACAAGCTCCTGGTAAAGCTGGCAGCTCATGGCTTGGACAAATTCTCTCTGATATGGGTCAGGATCTGGCTGGAGGGTCAGGCCCAGAGAGTGGTGGTGAATGGTGCCACATCCAGTTGGCATCCAGTCACTAGTGGTGTTCCCCAAGGATCAGTGCTGGGCCCAGTCCTGTTCAACATCTTTATTGATGACCTGGACCAGGGAATTGAGTCCATCATCAGTAAGTTTGCAGATGACACCAAGCTAGGAGCAGGTGTGGATCTGTTGGAGGGTAGGGGAGCACTGCAGAGGGACCTTGCCAGGCTGGGTGGGTGGGCAGAAGCCAATGGGATGAGATTTAACACGGCTAATTGCAGGGGTCTACACTTTGGCCACAACAACCCCAGGCAGTGCTACAGGCTGGGGACTGAGTGGCTGGAGAGCAGCCAGGAGGAAAGGGACCTGGGGGTACTGGTAGATAGTGGGCTGCAGATGAGCCAGCAGTGTGCCCAGGTGGCCAAGAGAGCCAATGGCATCCTGGCCTGCATCAGGAACAGTGTGGCCAGTAGGACAAGGGAGGTTATTCTTTCCCTGTACTCAGCACTGGTCAGGCCACACCTTGAATACTGTGTCCAGTTCTGGGCCCCTCAATTCAGGAGAGATGTTGAGGTGCTGGAATGTGTCCAGAGAAGGGCAACAAAGCTGGTGAGGGGCCTGGAACACAAATCCTATGAGGAGAGGCTGAGGGAGCTGGGGGTGTGCAGCCTAGAGAAGAGGAGGCTCAGGAGTGACCTCATTGCTGTCTACAACTACCTGGAGGGAGGTTGTAGCCAGGTGGGGGTTGGTCTCTTCTCCCAGGCCACCAGCAACACAACAAGAGGACACAGTTTTGAGTTGTGCCAGGGGAGTTATAGGCTGGATGTTAGGAGGAAGTTCTTGCCAGGGAGAGTGCTTTGCCATTGGAATGGGCTGCCCAGGGAGGTGGTGGAGTTGCTGTCCCTAGAGGTGTTCAAGAAAAGAGTGGATGAGGCACTTAGTGCCATGCTCTAGTTGACTGGATAGGGCTGGGTGCTAGGTTGGACTGAATGATCTTGGAGGTTTCTTCCAACCTGCTTGTTTCTCTGATTCTATAATTCTGTGTTCTCAGAACTCCCCAATGATTTTCACAGAACAGTTGTAAGAAAAAGAAGAAAAAGGGTTGACAATCTGTAGAAAAAGTTGACCTAAAGTTTTATAGTTTTGTTGTTATAACTAAAACTTAGCTCTGTAGGGACTACATTTGAATGACAATCTTCATCAGCTCAAATATATGTTCTTATAGTAACATTTTTGCTTTCAGATCATGAATTTAATCTATGCTTCTTAGATCACTATAACATTCACAAGCTGTTAGTATCATTCTCTATGATTCTATGATCTGAACACCTGTGTGGCAAATAAGCACAAGTGGAATATTATTTTCTGTGAGAAGATGCTTCAATAAGCAGGCTACTATTTTATTCTTTCTGAGCTGTTTATTTAAAACATCAAGTAGCTATGCTCACTTATGCTATGACACGGTCTAGACATGCTAGACATGGTCGAGTTGACTGGCTAGGGCTGGGTGCTAGGTTGGACTGGCTGATCTTGGAGGTCTCTTCCAACCTGGTTGATTCTATGATTCTAGCTAAGTCCATGCATTCCTAAAAGTTTTAATACAGTAAGCAAGGTTTTCTTACATTGAAAGTGCAGTGGTTAATAAAATGAGCATTGTATGCATAACCCCATCAAGCACTATTCTAGCAAAGAGTTGAAGCTCTAAAAGGAATTAAAGAAAAAAAAAAAGTTGATCAAACAAGAGCTAAAGTCGTAACCAAATGTCCTGAGATCTCACAAATCTCTGTTCCCAAGTGAGGACAATTACATGAGGTATGATGGAAAGGCAGGCAGCTAGAAATAGTGATCACATATGGTTTAGAAGGAAAGCTCCAAGATTTGAATAGCTTAAAAGTATTAAGAGAATTGGAAAGTAGATTTAGAAGACTCAAAACATATACTTACAATACGTTAAATATATCTTCAAGTAGGAAGGGTACTCTGTGTCTGGACAGTAATATCAGAGGGCAGAAGGGAAAATAAATCAAGTGACTATAGACCAATTACCTCATTAACATGCAAAATTTAGAGTATATTTTAAGAGGTAATAACTAGGAGCTCACAAGGTTAGAAGAATGTAGAAAACAGCATGAATTTACCAATAATATGATCTCAGCTTGATATTTATTGTACACAGTGATTTTCTAAGCAAATGAGACATGATCCAGCCCCTTTGTGGAATTCAATAATGCCTCCATGGATATTTAATGAAGAATCAAAATAAGAAGTATGTTGGCAAAAAACAAAACTCTGCTGTGTTCTGTAGTGGTAAATAGTGGCATGAATATTGGCCTGGGAGAAGGGTAATAATCTTGATCTTTGAGTTGGTTTTGGATGGATTTCACTATAAACACAACTGTTATTTGCTCATATGCCAAATTAATTTGACACACACACAAAAGAAAAAGGTATCCTTTGCTTAGCCAACAACAGCAAGGTAACATAGATGCTGCCTACAAATTACTGATGCATTCTCCTAAGCAGGGAGAAAAATAGTAGATTACAGGATCACAGGATATTATGGGTTGGAAGGGACCTCTGGAAACTTTCGAGTCCAATCCCTCTGCCAGAGCAGGACCACGGAACTCAGGTCATACAGGAATGCATCCAGACAGGGATTGAAAGTCTCCAGAGGACATTCCACAACCTCTCTGGGCAGCCTGTTCCGGTGTTCTGTCACCCTTACAGTAAAAAAGTTCTTCCTCATGGTGAGGTGGAATTCCCTGTGCTGTAGTTTCCATCCCAGGGCACAAGTGAGCAGAGGCTGTCCCTTTTTGACACCCACCCCTCAGATATTTACAGATATTGATTAGATCCCCTCTCAGTCTTCTCCTCAGACTAAACAGCTCCAGGTCACTCAGTCTTTCCTCATCAGGCAGTGCTCCAGTCCATTAAGTACCCTTGTAGCCCTTTATTGGGCTCTCTCAAGTAAATTCTTGTCCAGAACTGGGTGCAATATTCCAGGATTAGTAGTGGACAGAATAGTATCTGGCAGAA
Source organism: Pogoniulus pusillus (assembly GCF_015220805.1). Taxonomy (NCBI): domain Eukaryota; kingdom Metazoa; phylum Chordata; class Aves; order Piciformes; family Lybiidae; genus Pogoniulus; species Pogoniulus pusillus. The sequence continues at coordinate 34,497,138 of NC_087264.1, forward strand.
CAGTTATAAGTTAGTTAGAAATTAGAAGCTATAGTTGCAAAGGAGCCATATTTTAAATACACCTTCAATGCAATGACATTCCTGAAATTCATGGAAAATTCTGTATGTTGTTTACTGTCCCAGTTAGAAAGGAAATAACTCACAGTATCACAGTATCACAGTATCACCAAGGTTGGAAGAGACCTCACAGATCATCAAGTCCAACACTTTACCACAGTGCCCAAGGCTAGACCATGGCACCAAGTGCCACATCCAACCCTGCCTTGAACTGCCCCAGGGACGACGACTCCACCACCTCCCCAGGCAGCCCATTCCAGTGTCCAATGACTCTCTCAGGGAAGAACTTTCTCCTCACCTCAAGCCTAAATTTCCCCTGGCACAGCCTGAGGCTGTGTCCTCTTGTTCTGGAGCTGGCCACCTGAGAGAAGAGAGCAACCTCCTCCTGGCCACAACCACCCTTCAGGTAGTTGTAGACAGCAATAAGGTCACCCCTGAGCCTCCTCTTCTCCAGGCTAAACAACCCCAGCTCCCTAAGCCTCTCCTCGTAGGGCTTGTGCTCGAGGCCTCTCACCAGCCTCGTCGCCCTTCTCTGGACACGCTCAAGCATCTCAGTGTCCTTCCTAAACTGGGGGGCCCAGAACTGAACGCAGTACTCGAGGTGTGGTCTGACCAGTGCAGAGTACAGGGGCAGAATGACCTCCCTGCTCCTGCTGACCACACCATTCCTGATGCAGGCCAGGATGCCACTGGCTCTCTTGGCCACCTGGGCACACTGCTGGCTCATGTTCAGGCGGGTATCAATCAGTACCCCCAGATCCCTCTCTGTCTGGCTGCTCTCCAGCCACTCTGACCCCAGCCTGTATCTCTGCATGGGGTTGTTGTGGCCAAAGTGCAGCACCCTGCACTTTGAGCTATTGAACCCCATCCCATTGGCCTCTGCCCATCTGTCCAGGCGGTCAAGGTCCCGCTGCAGAGCCCTTCTGCCCTCCAGCTCAGTCACATCTGCCCCCAGCTTAGTGTCATCTGCAAACTTGCTGATGACTGACTTGATCCATCCCTGGGGGTGTTCAAGAAGACTGGATGAGGCACTTGTTGCCATGGTCTGGTTGACTGGATAGGGCTGGGTGCTAGGTTGGACTGGATGATCTTGGAGGTCAGAGGAAATATTGAAGCCTCTGCAAATGAAGACCACAGATTTTGTAGCTGTTGATATCAAATGACTGCAGGAGATGATGTGAATAGTAAAAAAACCTCAATACCCCACAAACAAACAAGAAGCAAGTCCCCACCATATTTACATGGTCAACAGATTTTGCTGCATTATTGCTTAGCATATATTAAAATATTTCAGACACATATATATATTCAATTTCCTTTATTTTGATACAAAAATCTTAATCAGAGCATCATACATGCACACACCAACTTAGAATAAAATAGATGAAAAATGTACTCTATATCCTGTCATTTTCATAAATACTGAAGAGTAATTTATCCCTTGAGCTAGTTTAGATGAAAGTTGCATGCCTTTTGGCAGACAGGAAGTTCTAAGCAATACTGATTTCTGGTAGTGCAAAATTAGAGTAAATACAGAGAAAATGCAGCCAAGAATCCAGCCTCCAGAATATTTCTTGCATTCAATTGCATCACATAATATCAGAAAATGAGAAAATATACCTGATCCTTGTTAATACACTTCTGACAGGTAGGACAGGATCACCTTCTTGACTAATACTGCTTCAAAACAACCTTCCAGGAAGGCCATTAGTACCAGTGATTACACTGAGTGCAAAAAAGGCCCTTGTATGTCTCTTCCAAATCCATTTTTCTTTAACATCCATTCATGCCTCCTCTGATCTTTTGTGCTATAGCTGAGAAAATAACCCAGAGGGGGTATTATCTTTCCTATTATGATTTCTACAGTATTATTGTAGTCTCTCTTATTTTCTTCTTTTTGCTGCAGAAAAACAAATTTTTTGATCCATCTTAGAACTTGTTCTTTTATTTTCTTTTCTTCTTACCATGCCAGACCAATGTACTATTATCAATATTATTTTCTTTGTTTTATATATCTTAGGTTCATGTCTTTGGTTGAGAATGAACATCAAGGTAATTCAAATACTAATTTCAATCCAGTGTATCACATATTTTGTTCTTTTTTTCATTGTAATATATCTGTAGCTTGGTCAAGGTCCTGATGTTTCACTACTGTCCTCTCCTGGAAACGTGATGTGTTTGGGGAAAGAAGGGCTGGGGGCAGTAGCAAGCAATACAAGTGGATACTGAAAGGCTCATTTTGTTTCTAATCCGTCAGTATCACCTCTTTCCCTGGCTATATTTAAATTTTAACATGTAGAATAAACTAAAATAGTTTCTTTGGCCCAGTTCAGAATTGCTTCTTATGCTATAGAAGCCTGCAAACCGCAAACTGCACATGAAGACTTGGCTGAAGCATTTTATCCTCTGATGGCTGGTACCAGAACTATGAGTTTAAACAATAGGATCCCTTCACCAGGCTGCCTTCTGGGAAGTTTCACTTAGCTCAGGATTGTCATCAGCCTATTTAATTTTATTGACAAATACTATAATTTAAAGTTAGTGTTTGTGGGGGTTTTTTTTGTGTGTAGCATATTAAACACCCAGTCTCCTTTACTGTGCTGACAAGCACTGAAATGGGCTGAATATATTTGAGGAACCTTAACTAGACTTTCACAGACAGACTTACCTGGAGATCAGTCACATCTGAAACCACTATTTCCCACATCCCCTTAGTCCTACTAGGACCCATGTGTACTTCCAGAACATAACATCCCAGGCTGAGAAGACACCTCAGCAAAATCAGTACATTCAGCTCTGCTTTTATACAATGGTTCTATAGTGCAGTTGATATCTTCCTCACTAGAGAGTGCCAAAGCCTGCCTCATCTGTTGGAATTAAGATATCTTGTAAAAGGTCACTCTCCCTTAAACAAGATGTTATATTATTTTTATTTCATTTGACTTTTGCTCTACCCTTCCTTTGAAACTCATCTAAATCTTTAACTCAGTATTGAGAAATACAGCATCTGGTTATGTTAGATGTAGAACTGGACCTCAGAATGTTTCTTATCATTATTTTTTTTTGCTCTCAACATTCTCCACAGGAGAAGTGTGCCAAGTTCAATTAAACCTTTATAAGAAGAAAACTGCTGAGAATGTAGTCAGGATTAATTAATACAAATGAGATATAGCAGAAGCTACCCTTTCAACACCATACAGTGAAAAGTCACTGATCAAGCGTTTGCAGCCAATTTTCTTCTCTTGTAGGAAAGGCTCACAGAGTGTGACTATTGCTTAGACAACCCGCTAAGTCCTTGCTTAGCTCTGTCGTGCATGCGTTTCATATTGAAAGACAGAAACCATCAATGTTTAAAGAGTTCCCTGGGGATTTAGTCAATGTAACAGAGTTGTATGCTCATTTATGCTTATGTTACATATATGTATCCCAGGAAATATTACTGAATCATAGAAAGGTTTAGGTTGGAAGGGATCTCAAAGGTCATCTAGTTCCAATCCCCCAACACAGGCAAAGACACCTCCCACTAGAACAGGTCACTCAAGGCCTCATCCAAGCTAGCCTTGAACACCTCCAGGGAGGGAGTATCCACAGCCTCCCTGGGCAACCTGTTCCAGTGTCTCACCACCCTCACTGTAAAGAACATCTTTCTAACAACTAGTTTGAGTCTCCCCTCTTCCAGTTTAAACCCATTACTCCTCATCTTGTCATTAAAAAACCTTGTAAATAGTCCCTCCCCAGCCTTCTTGTAGGCCCCCTTCAGATACTGGAAGTCCACTATAAGGTCTCCACGAAGCCTTCTCTTCTCTAGCCTGCAGAGCCCCAACTCTCATAGCCTGTCCTCACAGGTGCTCCAGTCCTCTGACCATCTTCGTGGCTCTCCTCTGGACTTGCTCTGACATTTCAATGTCCTCTCTTTACTGAGAGACAGATAAACCTCACAGGCTTTTAAAACTTGTGACCCTGGTGCAATAATAATAAAAAAGAGAGATGTGAGTTTTCATATTTTCTGACATTGAGATTCAAAGCTGTTGAGAAACCAAACCTTCCTTACTGGTTTAAAATAAGATAAACTACTTTAAAACTTCTGCCTTTGCATCACAATTTCTACCACCATCCTTGATAGTTTGTGACAGTTTGAAGACATTGACTCTAGAACTGTTTAAGCCTGAAATAAATAAGTTCTCTTACTAGTGATACAATCTGCTTAATATTGTCACTAGCAATGAATGGCTTTTAAATTTGGTAGCTTTTCTTACACCCTTATAAGACAGTTGCACTTGGGTCACAACAACCCCATGCAATGTTAGAAGCTTGGGGAAGTGTGGCTGGAGAGCTGCCTGGCAGAAAGGGATCCGGGGGTTCTAATAGACAGACAGGTAAATATAAGCCAGCAGTGTGCCCAGGTGGCCAAGAAGGCCAATGGCATCCTGGCTTATATTAAAAATGCTGTGGCCAGCAAGATTTGGAAGGTGATTGTCCCCTTGTACGTGGCTTTGGTGAGGTCATACCTCAAGTGCTGTGTTCAGTGTTGGGCACCTCAATACAAGAGGGATGTGAAGGTTCTGGAGCAGGTCCAAAGGAGGGCAATGAAGCTGAGGAAGAATCTGGAGAGTAAAACTTATGAGGAGCAACTGAAGGAGCTGGGTATGGTTAGTTTGAGGAGGAGGAGGCTGAGGAGAGATCCCACTGCTGTCTACAACTACCTGAAGGAACGTTGTGGAGAAGCTTCTGCTGAGCTCTTCACACAGGTAATTGGATACTGAACAAGAAGGAATGGCCTCAGGCTGAGACTGGGTAGGTTTAGATTGGACATTAGGAAAAAGGGTTTTCATGGAGAAAGTGGTCAGGCACTGGAATGAGCTGCCTAGGGAGGTGATTGAGTCACCAACTCTGGATGTGTTTAAGGGTCGTTTAGATGTTGTGCTTGGGGATATGGTTTAAGGTGAATCTTTTAGAGTAGAGTGTTTCTGTGATCCTGTGACAAGCAAGTACAGGTTTAGGTTCCATTATTGTCCTAAACTTCTTCCTCACTTCATATATGTATTTTTCCATCTCCCTCCTAACTTCCCAAATTAAAGTTTTTCTCCAAGTGCTGTAAAGGGAAGAGAATTGATATTAGAAGTAATGAGAAATATTTAATAGAATTTTGTACAACCATACCTAAAACAATCAAACAAATGAACTCTAGAAGGAAAACAAAGATAATATCTAATAAAAAATAATAATTCCCCATTTAACCTTAGAAAGGAAATGAACAAATATCTCATGTCTTACCTTATGTGTTTAATGCCAGCTTATCAATTTCAGTACAGATACAAACTAATTGTTTGATAAGCAGGACTCTTAAATTATTTTGCTATCACAGCCAACTTTTGCTGAACTTGAAAGAGAACAACAACAAAATCTTATCGTGCTGGATTTTTTTTTTTTCAGTAAAAGAGTTGAAACATCATTAAAACAAAGAGCAGATAGAGATAGTAGCCTTTCACAGAACCTGTGTGTTTTCCTTGCATGCAAATACATACCTGCTTATAAAGATTATACTCTGGAAGATAAGGGGAAAAGGGAATTAGTTAGCTGACATTTTAGTGCTTCAGTAGTAGAAACTTGCAATGTATAGCATCAGTAAGTATAGTGCGACTTTGTCAGCAACAGTAGATACAATTTAAAGGACAAGAGTACCCTAGAAACAGCAGAGAAGCAGGTCAGAGAAACAAGAAGTGGTGACACAGAAGCATGATTCCCGTTGTGTATTTCTGGCATTTTGTAACAGACAAAACTGTGTAACCTCTTCCTAGCGTGAGGGTTTGGAAAAGGAAAATAACTGGCATTCAGCAGCTCCTGCTCACCATCCAGATCTAGGTACCATGCTGCTGTGCACGATGACTCTGTCTAGGGTAAAAATGCCACTTAAATTGCAGCATGGGGTGGGGGTGGGGTGTGATTTAAACACTTAATGTAAACAGCCATCCTTTCTCCTCTCTGCCTTATCATGCTTCCCCAAGTGGGTTTAAGTGGTTACCAAGGACTTGGTATAGATGCTGTGGAAAGCTGTTTTAAGATCACCATCACATTTTCTTACCCTATTGCATTTCCAGAGACTTATACAAATATCATTTAATATGGGAATGTTAACAAAGGACATTGCAGAACTAGAAGGACAGGCAAAAGACAGGTTCAAAATTCTCTTACTGCTTGTTTTAAGAAAAAAAGCCTCAACATCAGCAAGCAAAGCCCACAAAACAAAATCACAAGACACTGCAAGCAAAGAAAGCTCCAGTACTGTAAACTTGTACTCAGCCATTTTTAGTGCCTGTGAAATGATACTTTAATTATGTTCTCCCCAGGAATCAGCACTTCTCAGCCTTTTATTATTATTTTTTTTTCCACATTAGCCTCTAAAGCAAACAGCCTTGAAAGTTAGGGTTTTATCCTGAACAGAATCAGGCATGGCCTCATGATCACCTGATATCTGGCTCTTGATTAGCTACACATTGGTTTTAATTATCCACCTGCTTTCAATTAAGTACCAGGAAATCCATCCTATTAACAGTACAAGCTAATCACCCTTGCACATAAACAGAAGTCCTTTTTTTTTTTCCTCAGGGTGCATCTGAAGGATAAAAATAGTTTAACCATGTTTTATTTTTTTCATTCTTTTTTTAAGCTTACAGCCTTCTTGCCACCAGTGGTAACAGAACACCTGTTTTAAAACCTATACATAAACCAGTATTATCAAAGAATCACATAATCACAGAAACATTCTGGTTGGAAAAACCCTCTGGATCACCAAGTCCAAGTGATATCCCTACCCTACAAGGTTCACAGTAAACCATATGCCCAAGCATTACATCCAAATGACTTTTAAACACATCCAGGGTTGGTGACTCAACCACTTCCCTGGGCAGCCCCTTCCAATGCCTGACCACTCTTGCTGGGAAAAAAAAAGTATTTCCTATGTCCAGCCTAATGCAATAATGTATGCAATGTAGTTATGCATTACCAAAAGTGTCACTTATGGTGAGGATACATTAAAAGAAACTGAGTAAAGAATCACATCTGAATTCATTCTGAAAACAATATGGTGTCATAGCTTTAAAATCAGAATCCTGACCCTGCCCTTCCCTAAGATAAGGATGCCTTTGTTCTATGCACTGCTTTGAAAACATGCAGTGACCATGAGATCAACTGGATGAGAAGCCCTAATATTCTCCAGATGTGCAAAATGATGATGCACATCTGCACAATGCATTTCAGAACCTAGAAACAAAATATTACAGAATGCTTTTAAAAATCACGTAGAAGCAAAAGATTCACTGGATTGTTTTCTGTGGCTCACAGTTTAGTGCTCTCACTAAATTCTGTACCGTGGATGAATTTCATTCCATCACTATTTCCCTTACATATCTTGAAACGTTGTGTGGAAAAGTGCAGAAAATTTAAAACAACAAAGAAGAAATGAAGATAATTTAAAGTAGCATCATACAGATGAGTGTGGCATTAATAAAAATCCGAACTGAAACCCTGAAGCTCTTTTCTTTTTAAATGCATTATGCATTTTGCATTTCTAATAAGCTGTATGGCTACTTTAAACAGAAAGTTAAAATGGAATAATAAAAAAAAGAAAGCCCAGCACTAATAAATTAAACAATGCGCGGCACAAGAACGCTGAGCAGTGGAAAAGATGTCGAGGTTTTCACTATAATCCTGGTCAACATGCAAATTGCTAGCAGATTGTATGTAAAATAGTCACTAAAACTCCTCTGAAACCACGTTTGGGATTTTATCTCTTCTGGAAAATAACTTCAGAGGGAAAAGATACATGCTATTAATTTCCTACGTTCTGAGAATGTTTACAGGACAGAGGAGAAGATGACGTATAGTGGGGAGGTATTATACCTGATGGTTCTTATATACCGGATATAAGAAAGCCTGCCATAAGATCTAATTATCAAGAATTGCCTTTTCTGCCCCAAAGCAATCATTTTGATGACAGCCTTCTATGCACTGTAAAACAAAATGGGAAGCCTGTGCTATATAAACTGGCTCAGCGCCTCCTTTTACTTCCTCTGATATCAGGCTCCCCATCTCATTTATTTTCCACACATTAATGGTAGCAGTCACCTTGAGCTGGTGATGCAGAGTAATTTTCACAGAAACCTTGATCAGAAACCATAAATCAGCTTGATGTGCTTTTATGGTCTAATAACATTCTGCCTGCTCCTACAGGCCCTTATGTAAAACTGCATTGCGGAGAATCCCTTCGATGGGTTTTTCTTTCTCTTTTTTTTTCCTTTCCTTCCATCCCCCTCCTCCCCCCATGCCTTTCTGTATCTGTAAGACATAAAAATACCTGCAAAGTAACAAGATTAAGATGCTTTGTTAATACCTGTAGCCGTGAAAACATTCAGTATCATCTTGTAAACATGAAAACATTCCAACTGAAATTTTCTCTGTATATTTGTGTGTTTAGTTGTTGCTTCCTATATTAGGTCAGAGAAACTAAGTACTCTCGCTCTGCTCTCCCAGACGCAGTGCATCAACAGGCAGAGCACACTGAAGCTGAATGCTTTGTCTAGATTAGAAAACACTAACCTGTATAGCTGTATCAGCAAATCCACCCAGCACAGGAGCCTCCTTCTGAAGGTGAATCTTGGCTGCAAGATTCCATCCTCACTTGTAGATACATTAAAGTTTTAGGGTTTTTTTCCCTAAGTCGTGAACTTAGCAATGAGGAGTTGATTTGTTAAGATTGCAGTTTTCTTCTCATGCAAACCAGAATTATTACTTGCTGTTGCCAATGCTTTCCTGTTTGATATTCTCAGATCACATAAATCATAAGGTTTTATTGTATACCTGACAGGTTGTTCTTTTTTCAGCACCTGGTTTGAGAATGTGCAGCCCGATTTGAAGCAATGCTTAGCATTCGCACTGTCTCAAACAGGGTTTTCAACATCTGTGTGATTTTCAGATTAATTTGTTGTTGTTTCTATGTTTCTACCTGTAAGGGACAATAATTCTTCTCCCTGACCTTGCAAACCTGATATGGAAACACCCATATACACTCACACTCCCAGCAGTAAATCTGATTACTTCTCTGTCACACAGGTTTGTGTACATGACATAGACAAAAGCTCAGACATGCACAGTTTATACTAGGAATGTGTATATTTATTCACTAAGTGGGTTGTTCACCATTCTTGGCTCCTCATTATGTATTTTTAGGCAAACTTATATTTTTTTCTGTTACTGTCAATATGGTAATTTTTACTTTTATTAATAATTTCCTACAGATTTTATTGAGCCTCCCCAAGTCAAGGAGCTGGTACTTCCAATCTGTACATGATGAAGTGTCCAATGATTCACAGTGTCTTTCATGTTAGGGCTTGCAGATAAATTCTCAGCACTCGGTACAAAATGCCAGCCTGTAAAAGGTAGATTCATCATTTCAGGACCTGGGATATTAGTATCTGAAGAGAAAACAGAGTGTGGGATGGGTATCTTATCATCTTTCTCTGATACCTCTCACAGTATGAACATGAGTGAGATTGGTTGTCTGTTTGCAGAAGGCTTTTGCAAACTGTCTGATTTGTGAAGAGGCTATACAGGGCAGCAAGGAAAGAGCAACGAAGGGAAATGAAATAAAGAGATATTCCTCTCAGATTTGCTGATTCATAGCTGTGAATAATGCAGTGACAGCACCAAACCAGACATAAACAATTCATCCTTAGCATTCAGTCACAGAGAATGGTCTTCTATCCAAAACTTACATTTTCCTGAAGTAATACTTCTATAATGTTAAAATTAAGAAAGGAATCATCAAACTGAAATGAATGTCAGTTTAAAACTAGAGTAAGAATGGTTACATAACATGATTTTTTTTATTGTAAGCTTTCCCTACTTCAAAGAAAACTGGTACTTTGACATGTAGTGGATGCTGCCCATCTTATCTTGAAGACCCATCCTGCTTAGTTTGGTAGAAGTTTTTTCACACTTCAGTGTGAAAAACAGGAGTTATCAAAACTGAGGGACATTCTTACTCTGTATGAATTCTTTTATTGTGTTTATAGTGATTTTATATCAGTGATTCCAAGGGGGTATCTATGGTAATTTCTATAATTACATAAGGTTAAATCCCACTTTTCAAATGTCCACTTGTGCTGAATTTTTGCTGTAGTCAAAAGTCATTGGGGTCCTGAGAGGCCTTGCTGGTAGACAAAACTAGAACTGAGGAATAATTTGTTGATTATACCTAGAGTCACACCATCATTAAGATTGGCAAAGAACTTTAAGATCATTAAGTTCAACCATAACCTAACTACCATGACTACTAAACCATATCCTGAAGCACCACATCTACAGCTTCTTCAACACCTCCAGGGATAGTGACTCCACCACCTCTCTGGGTAGGGCAATTAAACTCTAGGACCTGCTAATTTATAGCATCCAAATGTGCTGTACAACAAGCATGTTTTGATAAAACATCTGAGACAGTGGACGATTTGGCACTGAGGAATTTGGATTGTTAGATATTCGGGGCCCTTGTGATAAAGAAACACAGATGCTGTAGGTACAGTTTGATCCATGGACAAAGTAGCCCCCCAAAGTATTACAGGATATAATTACATATCCAAAAGATGTGGTTTGAGATAAAAATCTTTGACCTAAAGACAATATCTTTCATATCTGTTACAGATAATTTTTTTTCTAAGCCGAGAAAATTGTAAGCATGCTTACGCTAAGGAGTACTTACCAAGATTTGGGATGTTTTTTGATCTAGTACCAGTGTTTTCAGTCCCTCTTGATTTCTGTTAAAGGAAATGTTTATTTTCTATAACTAGTACAGGACTGCCCAGAATCGACCCTGCTAAAGTAAAATGACTGGATTTAATCTCATTTTTATTGTATCTAATTTGTGGCAGTCCCTATGAGGCTGTGATAGATTGTTGGGGTTTTTTTGTTCATTTTATCATCAGCATAAGAGAAAATATGTTATGCCCTGGCAAGTGCTGAAATGGGGAGAACTTGTAGAGGATCACGTGTGTGCATGTGTGTGCATTCTACAAACATCACAGAATCACTGAATCACAAAATGTTAGGGGTTGAAAGGGACTCCCAGAGATCATCGAGTCAAACCCCCCTGCCAAGGCAGGATCTCCTAGGGTAGTTTGCACAGGGATGATTCCAGGTGGGTTTTGAAAGTCTCCAGAGAAGGATTCTCCACGACATCCCTAGGAAGCCAGTTCCAGGACCCCGCCACTCTCACTGTAAAGAAGTTTCTCCTCATGTTGAGGTGAAACCTTCTATGTTCCAACTTGTCTCTCTTGAACTGGGGAGCCCAAAACTGGGCGCATTCCTTCAGGTGTGGTCTCACCAGAGAGATCCTTCTATTGCACATGTTACTGAAAGAAACAATGGAAAATGCCAATTATTTTGGCTTATTTTGTGCAATAGTCCATACTGAATCTGTAGCAGTTTGCTTCCCCCACAAAATGTAATCTTCCTTGCACTGATTGCTGTATCAGTCACCACAGCTTTTGCTTCTGTTTTAACATTTAACCTCCTTTAATTTTCAATATCTAACATTCTGCAGCAGTGGAAATTGTTTTCTTGGTGATGGTTAGTGCTTCACAGATGATTTAACTTGTCAGGATTCCACACATGGGAAGAAATTTGAACAAAAAATGCTTGCCAGAGTTTTGTCCAGTAAGTTATTTGGACTAAAACAGGGTATACAAAATAAAGATTGTCTTTGCAGAATGTAGTGGCTTATCAGATTGATATTTCCTGTTGTTCATGTCTGAAAAATCACTGTTCATATCAACTTTTATATAATCCCAGAAATTGAACACTTCCAGATCCACATCCATTCTGATAATTACAGGTTGAGCCATTGCTGCTGAGAACAAAGACTGTGGCATACCCATGCCCTCAGATTACTGAAAGGATGTTTACTGATTTTACTGGAAATTTCCTAATCTGAATTAAAACTTCATCTCTCTTTGGTCCAACACATTTCTTCCTATGAGTTTGGTCCATTTTCTCCCCTTTCATCTCAGTGCAATTAATTGTCAAGAATACCTTCCCCATCTCACTCACAGAGAGGTCCCACACAAATAATCTTCATTGTTTTGCTACTAGGGAAACAAACAAAAAATCATACAACAATGAGATCTTCAATGTGTGTGAATGGCTAGAACAGATTTATTGAACTCCTGTGGATGGCACCAGAAGCACACGTGTTAAAAGGGGATATTCAGGCTGCAAACAAGTTGTATAATGCACATTTTAGGGATTTTGTGGCAGAAATGTGCAGGAAAGCCATTCTAATAAAAAAACTGTCAGACCAGCAGTAACATGACTGTGTCATTGATGAGGTAGCATGGAAAGTATTTGAAATTTCTTTTCTGATTTCTGTTAATTTGTTCTCATGGTCTGGAAAAATCTATCTGTATGGATCAAAATTATATGTACACATCTTCAGTCCTAATTTCTCCAGCATAAAACCCCAGGCTACTTATTTATCATTAAAAAAAAAAAAAAAATTGTAGGAAATTCCAGAAGCAAACCTGAAGAACTGATGTGCTTCTTCTAGGTAGTGTTTATTTCTAGAGATCATCAATTTGGGCATCTATTCACTGCCATAGGAATCCTGTTATCAGTCCTCCTTACCTCCTTACCAAGATAGGTAAAATCCCAATTAGTATTCCCTTGCTGGGGGAGTGGGGGTGCAGCTATTGGCTTTTGAAAGAAACAAGTCTCTGAATATTGCATTTCAGGGCATAGGTTTCAGTGCATGCTATAACTTGAAATGACATGCTATCATTTTGAAAGCACTGCTCAATCTAGGGAGGGATTAAGTTGTGGCTCAGCTCATGAGAATTTTCCTTGTAGTTTGATTTCCAAACGCTCTGGACTCCAGAAGAAAGCTGTCATTTCAGCACATCATCCTGGAAATGGTGAAGAACAAAAGAGATGCAGTAGATATAAAATAATAATCAAGGGAAGTAGTTTTCCACACTGCTATGTGAGCAAAAAGAAAAAAGAGAGAGGTATTGGAAAGGCTTTATAAAGAATTTCTGGGAGATCAAAACTGGAACCAAAGGAAAATTAGGCTGCAAGTTCAAAAGGTTGCAATGCCACCTGCATGCTTATTTCTTACTGAAGAACTGAAATGAATCTGAACTCTGAGCCTTTTGAAGTTCTGCCATCAGTAATGCAGATGTGGTTCTATTGTGGGTGGTTAGCACTTCGGTTTCAGCTAATTGTATTTGAAAGTATTCACAAAAAACTAAGACACATTTGAGTATTCTACCTACCTACAATAGCTTGAACTAAATTCAAATGCCTTGGGGCCTTCCTCTGAATGGAGAAGCTCACAGAATTCTATATCAAGTAACCTCCTTTGTGTCTTTGAAGTGTCATCATTTATTGGTAACATTTTGTCTCTTACTTATTGTGCAGGTCATGCTCTAATTAATCCAGGCACTTTAGAGGTGGAGAATAGACACAATTCAGAAAGCTCAAGAGAACCTTGTTTAGTAGAAAAATAGTTCTTTAGTTGGAGAATATTGTTCTTAATAGCAAGGAACCCAAAGTAATTGTAAGAGTAGTACTGATGCTTTTAATGACCACCTTCTTCTGTTTCAAACAGAATTTTTATTATAAAAAGAATAATTATGCTTCTTGCTTCTCTTTTGGAACTGAATTAAATTTTTGTGCTTAGTTTTTGCTTCGTTGTGGTTTTGGTTTTGATTGCTTCTTTCTTTTCATTTTATCCGACCTCTCTTCTTTATGTCTCTATGAAACTGTAGGAGGAAAGCTTAAGGAGAGCATAGAAAATTTCCACACCTTTCACATTAGATTAAGAGACATAGAACCCCAAATCCTCAAGTGACAGGTAGGTTAGATTTCTCTGATGTTGGTAGTAGAAGGGCTTTCATATTGTTTATTCTGTTGTCCTCCTTCCTTGAGGGAAGATCCTTTCTAAATGAGCTAAAAGGAAAAACAAACTAGGAAAATAAATAATTGTTTAAGAAATAATTGTTAGATTATATTTTTTTAAAGAGCCTGGTATATTTAAGAGAGAAACTGAGGAGATTTTAGGTGATTTTTAGGTGCATTTAAGTGTCCAGGTTATTTCACATCACTTCAAATAAATTCCTGTCTTAATATTCATTATATTTAATAGCTGAATGAGACAGGAAGAACACTTTGAACTCCTCAGCTAATAGAAATGAAAAAAACCCAAATCTTGGTCAGTGCAGAGGGAGTGGAAAAGTAATTTGTGCTGCTCAAATATATACATTGATAATTATATTCACTATGATTCTAATGTTTGTGCACAAACACACTCAAATAGGTGTTCATACACTTAACCTTCAAACAAGTTGATGTCAAATGGAGGAGACCAAACTCTTTTCACTGGTGCACAATAAGACAAGAAGCAATGGATACAAACTTGAACATAGAAGGATTCACCTCAACATGAGGAAAAACTTCTTTACAGTGAGGGTGACAGAGCCCTGCAACAGGCTGCCCAGAGAGGCTGTGGAGTCTCCTTCTCTGGAGACTTTCAAAACCTGCCTGGATATATTTCTGTGTGGACTGACCTAAGTGATCCTGCCTTGGCAGGAAGGTTGGACTTCAGAATCACAGAACCACAGAACTTTTTAGAGGTTGGAAGGGACCTCCAGAGACCATTGAGCCCAATCTCCCTGCCAAGGAAGGATCACCTAGGGTAGTTCACTCAGGACTTGAGGATCTCTGGAGGTCCCTTCCAACCTCTAACATTCTGTGATTCTGTGATATATTACTCCTTTCTCTAAAGATTGTTTTAACAGCCTCCTCTTTCTTAGTGCAGGATCAAGTATTGTTATGTGAGGTGAGGAGCAATGCAAGGCAGCAAGACTGGACTAAAAGGAATAAGTCACATTCCTTGCACACCTGGAATCTCAGATGTGTTCTTGAATACATTTCCAGAGGCTGGAGATCTCTCAGATCTCACAGCTGGCACATACTGTAATGTTCCTTGAAATACTCAGATCAGAGCTATCTAAATTGTATTAAAAACAATTAGTGACAGAGCCAATGACTGACACATAAGTTATGGATTAGACTTCAACTTGCTACTTATATTCCAGTCAATGATAAAAAAAAAAAAATCCATGTTCAGCTATGGCTATGTTTGTCTTGCCTTACTGGATCTTGAATGTCTGTAAACATAGTTATTCTAGCATGAAATATCCACATGCACACTATAGTGGACAAATTTGATCAAAAACCCTTGCTGAACTTATAGCAAAACTCTCAATGTTTGCCCTCATGCCTCCTTTCTCTTTTCTATATATGACCTACATGAGTCCTGAATAGGAAATTCCACCTGTTGATGTCTGCACTTGGTTTCAGTGCATGTAGCTTCTCACAGTCAATATTCAATGTATTCCAGGTAGGCACTTGATACAAAGTGGAGGATGCAGTGGTATATGGTCAGGAAGAGAGAAATGACCACTCATGTGAATGAATCAGAAAAAAAATTACTTATCTAAAATCTGAGCAAACTGCATTTTGGAATAATTAACAAGCTGCTGGAACACCTGCAATTAAGTCCACATTGGTTATCTTTTCAGAGTTGTAGGTGTATATGACTGCCACACACAAATTCTGGCCCCTTCTAGAATGCAAAAGGCTTCTTCACAGTTCCTGAGGTGGGGATGCTGTCCAAGAGGAGCACACCAGTCATTCCTTACAGATTTACCACTGGTACAGATGAAATAGTCAGGAATTGCACTCATGAAATCAAGTGTTTGCTTGCTCAGAGGTCTTCTTAACATGAATGCCAGGGACTTTTGACCAACATGGTGAGGTTTCTGCCTGTTGTTATGGCAACAGAAAAAAGAATCTGCTGTGTTTCATGTAGAAATTAGCCCTGAAAGAGAACTGTGTGAGAGAAAGCAAGAGACTGCAGGCCATAATTTCCACTGAAATATATGGCAGACACATTTTGGCATAGTTGTTTTCTTTGCAGGCAAGTCCACTGAGAATTCAGAACCCATTAAGTTGTTAAAGCATTTTGTATAGAATCATAGAATCACAGAATCAGTCAAGGTTGGAAAGGACCACAAGGATCATCTAGTTCCAACCCCCTTGCTATGGGAAGCTACACCTCACACTAGATCAGGCTGTCTACAGCTTCATCCAGTCTGGCCTTAAACACCTCCAGGGATGGGCTTCAACCACCTCTCCTGGGGAACCTGTTCCAGAGTCTCGCCACTCTCATGGTGAAGAACATCCTAACATCCAGTCTGAATCTACCCATTTCTAGCTTTGTTCCATTCCCCCAACTCCTATCACTACCTGACATCCTAAAAAGTCTCTCCCCAGCTTTCTTGTAGGCCCCTTTCAGATACTGAGAGGCCACAATAAGGTCACCCCACAGCCTCTCCAGAGAGGAGAAGGTCTGTTAAAGCATTTTGTATGTATTTTGATGTCTACTACAGTCCACCTGATAAAAGGGAGCCACTGATGAACCCTTCCTAATCAAGCTACAGGAGGCTTCCCACTCACAGGCTCTGCTGGGGGACTTCAGCTACTCTGACATCTGATGGAAAAACAGCATGGCAAGATATAGACAATGGAGCATTAGTAAGACTCAAGTATTTCAGAGAATCTGAGAGTATTTTGGGTTGGAAGGGACCTCTAAAGATCATTTAGTCCAAGCCCTTCTGCAGTAAGCGGAGACATCCTTGACTAGATGAGGTTGTCCAGAGCCTCATGGAACCTCACCTTGAGTACCTCCAGGGATGGGACCCCAACCACCTCCCTGAACAACCTGTTCCAGTGCTCCACCATCCTCCTGGTAAAGAACTTGTTCTTATTTAATTCTTATTGAACTTCTAAAGCTCTCATAAAGAAAACCATATCAATTTACTTTGTTTTTGTTTTTACACTCGTTATTGTTATTGGGAATTGGAAGAAAGACTTCTAAAGTTAATCCTTAACAGTTGTCCTTTAGTCTATATGAATCACTTCATTGCTAATTGTGTATATCAGAAATTATGTTTGGATGTGTTTTGACACGAGTATTGATTTAATTATGCACGGAAATAGAAATGCTTTCTAAGGCAATTTACCATACTTATGTAAGATTCACTACATGGCTTTAAAAAGAAATTAATCAAGACTCTCTTTGAATTTTGATCTGAACTAATGAAACTGCTCATGAGTTTCTAACAAATCAGCCACCTGGCACTTTCATATTTCTGCTGCTCTGCTAACTTATTTCCCATGTTAATTACAAATGTCCAAAACCTATTTCAGAACAAATAGCAATGCAGGATGCAGAAATTATATCTTATTTAATATTTTAGACTTAGAATACAGAACATCCAACTACCAAGGCTGTTCCTGAATGATTGTTTGCATGGAAAAGAAGGAAGGATAGGATGTGTGCACTGTCACATCTGTGGATAGAATCATAGAATCCACCAGGTTGGAAGAGATCTCCAAGGTTATCCAGGCCAACCTAGCACCCAGCCCTGTCCAATCAACTAGAGCATGGCACTAAGTGCCTCATCCAGGCTTTTCTTGAACACCTCTAGGGACAGCAACTCCACCACTTCCCTGGGCAGCCCATTCCAATGCCAATCACTCTGTCTGGCAAGAACTTCCTCCTAACATCCAGCCTATAGCTTCCCTGGCACAACTTGAGACTGTGTCCCCTTGTTCTGTTGCTGGTTGCCTGGGAGAAGAGAACAACCCCCACCTGCCTACAACCTCTCTTCAGGTAGTTGTAGACAGCAATGAGGTCGCTCCTGAGCCTCTCCTTATAGGGTTTGTGTTCCAGGCCCCTCACCATTTTGTTGCCCTTCTCTGGACACATTCCAGCACCTCAACATCTCTCTTGAGTTGAGGAGCCCAGAACTGGACACAGAAGTCAAGGTGCAGCCTGGCCAGTGTGGAGTACAGGGGAAGAACAACTTCCCTTGTCCTGCTGGCCACACTGTTTCTGGTACAGGCCAGGATGCTGCCATTCATTTTTTCACTACAAACTCTTAGAGGTGCCTATCATGGAACAAGGACATTCTCCCTGTTACAATCATGTTTTGTTGGGGTCTTTTTTTTTATACCTTTATGAGTAATGAAACCCAACAAAACCCAAGAAGTTAAGCTTTTAGAGTGAGAATTTATTCAGTCATTTGTAAGAATAAAATCAGTACCAGAGTTATGATTTTTTTTTATACTTAAGACCTAGAGAGAACCACTTTTATTATCTAACTATAATCTGCTTTGTTAAACTGCAATTAAGTCTTTATGTGTAATCTGTGTGGGAATGAATGTTTGCATGGAGTGAAGAATGTTTCACCAAATAAATGCAGGAGAAAAAAAAACCAATACTATATTTGATGAATTACTGATAATTTGGGGCAGTGTCTAGATTCAGAGTAATTATTGTAGCCACCGTGCCATAAACATTGTTACCATAGCTGAGAGAATGCCATTGCTGAGATAAATGAAACAGAAGTTAGTAATAACAAGTGGTTTATTTTGTGTAATTTAAACTAAACAAATCCATGAAAAAGGGTAGAACCATCTCATGTATTAACATTAATATAACTACCTGTGTTTCTGTCAAAGCTCTTTGTAAATCTTACCTCCTGTGCATGGATAATGGAACTTTGCATGTTATGTGCAAATAGTCTTTCCTACATATATGTACTCAAGAGACATATCACAGGTTGACAGGATGTTAGGGTTTGGAAAGGACCTCTGGAGATCTTTGAGTCCAACCCCCCTGCCAGAGTAGCACCATAGAATCTAGCATTGATCACACAAGAATGCATCCAGACAGGGCTTAAAAGTTTCCAGAAAAGAAGACTTCACAGCCTCTCTGGGCAGCCTGTTCCAGTGTTCTGTGACCCTTACAGTAAACTTCTTCCTCATGTTGAGGTGGAACTTCCTGTGCTGTAGTTTCCATCCATTGCACCTTGTCCTGTCCCAGGGCACAAGTGAGCAGAGGCTGTCCCTCTCCCTTCCTTCTTGATCCCCAGCCCTCAGATATTTACATACATTTATTAGATCCTTTCTTAGTCTTCTTCTTTCCAGATTAAACAGCCCCAGATCTCTTAGCCTTTCCTCATCAGGCAGTGCTCCATTCCCTTCAGCATCCTTGTAGCCCTCCCTTGGACTTTCTCTGGTAGATCCCTGTCCCTCTTGAACTGAGGAGCCCAGAACTAGACGCAATATCCTCCTATCATACTTTCCCCCTCCTTCTTTAGTGTATTACCATCATCCATTTTCTTTCTGCTGATGTTCCTTCACCAATCCGCTGTGTGTGTGATAGCACTGTCACTTGTCCTGCTCTTATTGTCTGACTAATATTGCCAGAGAATATTCCCAGCATTTGTGCAACTTGCTGACTCTTTTCATGTGTTCTTGTGTTTCAACCAGTGCAATCTTCTGATTTCTGCATCAAAACAGAAATATTACATCTAGAAATGAATACATAGATCCTAGAACATAAAACAACAGAATTGGGCAATGCAGCATTTAGTCATTCTCTGGACTGCACAGGAAGGATGAGCTAACTTGATGTATTGGCAAGGATATTCTGGGTCACACTCTTATCTTTGTAAAGTCAGTCTTGATTTGATTCAGATCTCTGCAATTTTGCATTAGGAGCCAGAATCCATACCTGGCACTGCTGGACTCACTTTATGAAGCTGGCCTCTGCAGCTGAATGATCCACTCTTTTTATTTCTTTCTTATAAAATTGAAAATCATGCTTTTTCTCCATGGCACTTATGCCAAAGAGTACTACTGGGAGAGATTGAAACAGTAATAATGGCAATCTAGGCAGAACATTCCTTTTAATAGGAGTCATTTTCTCTGCCTATAGGATTACATATTTGTTCCAGACATCTTAAACTTTTTTAATTTGCTGCACCAGCGCATCAAAATTGAAGTCATGCACTTTGCTTTTCCAGGACCTGGGAGGTCTATACACCTTAGGAAGAGTGTACATTGCCCACAAAGTCAGATTTTGTTTACATGCCTACTCTTGTTCATCTTTATTTAACAGAGTAATTTCCAACTCATTACTCATCATATTTGAGATTCTCTAGTTTTTATTTTGTGTGTTCACTGCTTACTGGCAGAACTTGTGTCTACACCATTTCTATGCTTACTTTCTGACACGCTGTCTACTTTTAGCTTATACCCAGGGCTAAAGTGGAGCAGTTGCTCTATTACCTGATGATTCACCTCCAGCAGAGAAGGGGAATTGCTAAAAGATGAGAAGACCCATGGGCTGAAATGAAGATGGATTTAATTAAACAGCCAAATTAATACCAGTGGAAAATATACAAAGCTACATCCAGCCCAATAAAGTTATGGTGATCACAATTAATGTGAAGGTAGTCTTCAAGAGCTGTAGAAGAGAGAGAAGCAGAGTCAGGAGGAGCCAAAGCAAGAGCAGAAGCTTAAATGGGAAATCCTTCATCCTCAGCAAAATTTCCCTTTTATACTAAACATGATATTTATGGTTTGGGAAACACTACAGTGTTCTCCTGCATTGCCTCTTCAGCATATCAAAATGATTGAAGATCCTCATGAGAACCAGAGCCTGTGTGAGGCTTTTTCTAGCTGTCCAAAGAAGGCTTTATCTACTACTTTGTCTGTTGCAGACATCCACAACAGTGTACCCTTACTGAGCTTCCCTCTAATCCTAATGTGTAAACTCTCGGGTGGTTTGGCATCCATCCCAAACCAAGTCACCATTTATTTTGTCCATGCTCTCACATAAAATGCAATTCTCCTTCTTCTCCACCCCAGCCTTTCCTTCCTAAAGAGCCTATAATTCTCTGCAACACTCCAGTCTGTGATCACAATAAGCTTCCAACTCTGCACTGTATGCACACCTTTAATTCCTCCCATTTCTTCCTTGTGTGGCATGCACTTCAGAAAGGTACTCACTTGTGCTTCCCCATAATGTTGTCCAGTAGACATGTCCTTATTTCTGTGCATGTGCTTGAGGTGAGCACTTTTCATCCCTTTTCTTCTTTGCAATGTCTCTTCCTCATTCTGTCTGAATGTTCTGCTTAGATGTATAACTGAGTAATGATGTGACTAATCACAAATCTATTCTCAGTGTTCCTCTGTGAATATAGATTTATTTTTTTTTCCTCATGGAGTGTTTATATATCAAGCAAAAGGCTTTCAATTCCCTTGCCATTTGCTTTTAGGAGCACAGAGAATTCCCTTTTCAAGTTCAGCAAAATGCAGAGGACTTCAGTCATGGAACTGCTTCCTTAAGAGGAGACCTAGATAAAACTAGGACATTGCTAATCCATCTGTACTGTTTCCATGATATGAACCAACTCATTTAAAACGCAGAAAGTCTCTGAGGGTATCAGAGGTTTTGTGAATTCTTTTTTTCCTATTAAATGCTACAAAAATATGTTAAATAAATCCAAGGACAGGACTGTGTTTTTCTTTAGTGCTGTAAGATTGAGGCTGACAACCTGATGGTTGTCTTTCTTCAAATGCTTTGTACCTATACAGAGAATGAGCTTAGTTCTTATGTATTCTGCAGCCCAAGGATATGAAACTGTGAAGTCTACAGCATCTCCCCTAAAGACTGAACTAGTTTTATTTCTTTAATATTCTGCTTCAGTGCTTCTACAGTCTTTGGCTATAACCAGCACTATGTATTTGTATGAAAAAGGAAGCAAATGAAAAACAATTTGATGTTTGTAAGTGATAAAGTAATTCTCACCTGTTGTGTTTTCTGGCTACACTGAAAAGAAGGGTATTTCATCATTGGTGTCAACAGAGAATTTCAGTCAGAGTAGCTTTTGTTATGTTACCAATGGATTGATTAGTCCCTTGCCATTCTGCTTCTCTTAAGGGACTTTTTGTATATATTTATTCTCTAGTGTAAGAGCAGGCTTCAATTAGGGCAGATAAAAAGATAAAGCTGTAAAAAAATCCAAGCTGACACCACTAGACCAAAAAAAAACCCAACTTCAAATCTCTACTACCTTCGTATGTCCTACAGCCGCTGCATAAATACAGCAGCCAGTGACTGCAAGCTAGCCCAGGAAAGATTGCTCTGTCCTGCCTCACAGAAGGTCACAGTAATCTTTTCTGGTTCTTTGCACTCTACGCTTTGTGGTTTTGCAATAGTTTGGTTTCAACTGAGGGTGAATTTGTTCCTTTGCTTAGGAAACAGATTTCTACTGTTTTCGGTTTCTGCTTAAAGGCTCACTTCAGTTAATTTCATAGTGGAATGGAGAGGAAAAAACCTTAAGCAACAGATCTGAGTTCAGTATGCCCAAACATAGAATTATGAACTTGAATGTTTATGGAATTCTCCAGCTATTAAATTGCTAACTACTCCTCTCTGGTATCCTTTCATGTTCCCTATTAGATAATAACTGGCTTCTGGGATAAAAGCAGCACAAGAATAAGAAACAAAGCCTGTGGTAAGCATTATTTTCTGCTTTTTCTGCTTTAAATAATTTCTTTCTCTCTGGCTGATTGACACCTCCATCTAAACCCAGAATTTTCAGTTGCAAAATAAAACTGTATTGACTTCTTGATTTGAACACATGAAAGTTGTTTTCAATATGAATTAAAAGTGAGAAATCAAGGCCATTTGGAGCAAGCTCTAGATGTCAGGGAGCATGATCTATGCATTTTAGTAAGCTTAAATCCTCTGACTTAAGCTAAAATATTTTTTCAGGTGTGAGGTTGCTCAAGCTGCTACTCACTAGTACACATTTAATAAACTAAGAAAACGTATTCACATCTTTATTTTAAATATAGTATTTGTAGATATCTTGGTTTTGACCAAACAGAACTGACCAGATTCTGTTTTGCTAGTAATGATGCAATGGGAAGCAACACTTTAGTTCTGTGTTTATCTCAAATCTATATGCTAAAATGCTTCTCTAGAACCTTTCTGGAAGTGTTCAGAGCTTGATGAGTTTCCCTAACCCACTCTCATCACTACAGAACTAGTGTACAGAGTGTTTCTGTGTACTGAGTGTAGTGTGTACTGTGTACTGAGAGTATTTTGACCACTTTTGGCCTCCCCATTTCAAGGCAGAGAAGGAAACACTGAAGGGTCCAGCTGGGGGCTACAAAGTTGATAAGGGGACAGGAGCATCTCACAAGCAGAGGCTGTGAGACCTGAGGCTGTGTAGCCTGCAGAGGAGACTAAGAGGGGATCTTATCAGTGCTTTTAAATATCAAAAAGCAAGTGTCAAGAGGATGGAGCCAGACTTTTTTCAGTGATGCCCAGAGACAGGATAAAGGGAAAATGATGAGAACTGGAACATATAAGGAAAAAAAAAATTACTCTGAGGATGGCAGAATGTAGGATCAGGCTGCCTGGAGTGGTTCTGGTCTCCTTATCTGTAGATACTAAACATCCACCTGAAAATGATATTGTGCAACCTGCTTTGGGCAGACCTAAAAGCTTCATCACAGGCACTGCACTAGATAATCTCCAGAAGTCCCTTCCAACCCATACCACACTGTGATTCTACAATTCTGTGATCACAGAGCAAGTTCACCAGAACCTGATCAGAAGGGAAGCACCATTGTGTGAGTTACATGAAACAGTATCCCACCTGTATCCTCGACAGTTAGTAACGTAGAAATGTGGGATGTGTGTGTAATAGGCTATATTTCGTGTACAGGTGATGCTTAAAGATGTAATCTCCTTTCTAAATGCTTTAATTTGTGAGCTAGTACTATCATTTCTATTGGCTATGAGAATCACCATTGCTTTTTCTGGAAACAGTGATGGAAAGGAAAACAAAGAAGGAAAGAACAAAGCAAGAAACCATCAAACTCAGTTCAGCAGCTGTCAAGGGGAAGTAGGAATGTGCACTTTTGCTAGATTTTTATGCTGGCATGTCATGATTTTCAGGTTCACTGCAAGCTTTAACTCTTGTGCTTTAAAGAGATTGCAGCCATTGTCTTGTCTCTTGACCAGCAGTCAAGAGACAGAGCAGAAACTTTAAGAGCAGAGGATCTTGTGAAAAGTCAGACTAGCTACTGTGGTCCTTGTGACTAGTTCTCAACTTTGCCACTGTAGTGGTGAAACAAGATGTAGGCAGCAGCCATGTGCAAATTTATCAAGAACCACAGGTATGCTGACTCTGCAGCCCAGCTTGAGGACATAGTGATGTGCATTCTTGGAGATGTGTCTTCAGGTCGGTAGATGTAGGTTTAGGCTACCTAAAAATACAATGGAGGATGCTGGCTGGACGTGGCAATCTCTCCAGGTGAGCACTCCCATGATGTCAAATTACACTATCAGATGATGAGACAGATGGGGTCAAATTTGGCTTTGAAAATATATTTGAGAGGGAATGCAAACATCCAGCAATGTGCTCTTGTGGCCAGCAGGGAGAATGCCATTCTGGGGTCTATTAAAAGGGTGTGGCTAGTACATCAAGAGAAGTTCTCCTGCCTCTCTACTTTGCCCTGGTGAAGCTGCATCTGGAGTAGTGTGCCCAATTCTGGGCCTCCCATTTCAAGAGGGACATAGAACTGCTTGAGAGTCCATCACATAACCACAAAGATGATGAAAGGAATGTAACAACTCTCTTATAAGGAGAGACTGAGGGAGCTGGGGCTTTTGAGCTTTGAGAAGAGCAGACTGAAAGGTGACCTCATCAATGTTTATAAATATGCAAAGGATGAGTGCCAGGAGGATGGAGCCAGGCTCTGCTGAGTGATGCCTGATGACAGGACAAGGGGCAATGTGTGGAATGAGGCATAGGAAATTCCATGGAAACATGAGGAGGAATTTTTTTCTTATGAGGTTGCCATAACACTGGAACAGGCTGCCCAGGGGGGTTGTGGAATATCCCTCTCTAGAGATATTCAAAACCTGCCTGGATGTGTTCCTGTGTGATCTAGTCTAGGTGATCCTGCTCTGGCAGGGGGGTTGGACTGGATGAGCTTTCAAGGTCCCTTCCAGCCCCTGACATTCTGTGATTCTGAAATTCTGTGAGATTCTTCGATCTTGAGGCAGTGAGTGTCAAGCATACCAGAACTGGATTCATGTGTTCTGTTCAGTTCTATCAAGAAAAGAACCTGATGAATGACATTAAATACTGTAGAGTACAGTTCAGCTGGAAAACCCAAAATCAGTCCTTCATCAAAGTGCTTTAACATTGTTAATGTGCAAGATATTACTTCACTTAGATAAACAACTCTAAGGATTAAATGTTTATTTTATACTCAACAACTTGGTTTTGCCTTTAATTTTTCAAATTATTGGCATTTATTTGAACATGAAAAGTTATTTCCCTTTCCATTTTCAGCTTTACTGTTGAATTTCCTGGCACTGTCTATTAGTCAAAATCATTCATTAGCTTTATTGTGTAGAAATAACAGGGGAAAAAAGCACCCTAACCATAACAAACCAAAAGCTGTTCTTTTCTGCAGAGCTCTTAATCTTTTACTTCAAAGGCAGGAAGCTCTCATAGAACAAAATCTCAAGTCAATCAGACCTGTAATATATTATTCCATTATTATTGCCTTTATCTTGCAGCTCATTGCTTTTAATCATCTTTTCAAATAGGCTATACTGGGCACAATCTGAGAAGAGCACATGGAATAGTGGAATATTTTTTGTTGTTATTCATGTGCTTTCTGAACTTCTACTCTGACAAAAATAAACATCTGTAACTGAATACCTACAACATTCAGTAAGTCTCAGTTTCTCAATAAATAAGCTTCACTTTCAATCCTTGTTGATGAATTGTGATCTTTTGAAGAGGAGGCTCATAATTATGATCAGTTTTCAAATGTTTCTTTAAAGCACTTTCGGTTCAGTTTCTCAGGAGGCGATCTAAGCTATGCTTGTTTTAGTCCTGACCAGGTTTGCACATACATCAGTGGAAATTAGTCAGATCTGTGTGTGGCTGCTACCTGTTTTAAAGAAACAGAATTGGAGCTTTCACACTGTTAAAGTTAGGCATTATTATATATTATGTTTTAAATAATTAAGACAGTTAAGGATAGCTATCAGCCAGGGTTAAATTTTACTGCAAAAAGCAAGATAGACAGATAGAACTCAATGTAACACTGTTGAACACGTTCATATTCTGAGGCGAATTTCACAGTACACTATTGTATGAAGGTTCACTTCCTAAAAGACCTGAAATATGATTTGTAAAGAAAGAGTGATGTGGGCAACTTGATCTAGTGGATGGTGTACCTGTGCATGGCAGGAGGGTTGGAACTACAGGATCCTTGAGGTCTCTTCCAACCCTAACAAATCTGTGATTAAGAACAGAGTTGATGTCTGTCTTCTGCTCCCTACAGTGACCTGAAAGGAGGTTGCAACAAGTCTGGTGTTGGTCTTTTCATACAAGTAACCAGCAATAGGATGAGAGGAAATGAGTTCAAATTTTGCCAGGGGAGGTTTGGATTGGACGTTAGGAAAAAACTTTACTGAGAGAGTGGTGAGGCATTGGAACAGGCTGCCCAGGGAGGTGTTGCTGTCACCATCCATGGAGGCTTTCAAGAAGTGTGTAGATGTGGTGTATCATTTAGTGATCTTTAGTGTTATTTAGGATATCATTTAGTGGTCATGGTAGTTGGGTTATGGTTGGTCTTGATGATCTTAAAGGTCTTTTCCAGTTGTAGTGGTTCTATGATTGCACACAGGAAAGAAAGATCAGAGATTTTTCTTTTCTCTGTACTAGAGGTGAATTTAAGTGAAACTGTAAAATACTCAAATGAAAATGATTGCAAGTTTATATTTCCATTCAGTATAAAATTAACCTGCAGTAGTCATTGTCTAAGGTTGTCCTTCAATATGGAAAGATTAACAGATGGATTACATATTTACCAGAGCTAAACCTTGTTATAATTTCTATTTAAAAGGATAAAAAGTTTATGATTAATGGCTTAAGACTCTAAATACATTAAAGGTCTATGTAACAATTTTCTGCAAGTCTGATTTCTCTCATCTGTAAGCTTTTCTCCAACTATTGTACCTGGTAGTTTTCGTTGCTGGGAGCTGGGATCCTGAGCTGAATTACTCTACAAATCTGATCCAATGTAGTGATTTTTGTGTGATTGGATTTTCAAGGAAAAAAGATGAATGAAGAAGCATGAAGGACTATTAAGTTTGGAATATAAAGCACTGCAATTCTGTAAGGACAGTATTGTGTTTTACCAGCTCATTGTTTGAACAGAATGGAGATAGGAAGACTACCTGGATGTGAAATATACCAAAGCTTTGGCTGGCTCAGAAGGTTAATCAGTAGGTTATATAAAGACCAGAAAAAAAGAAAGACTTCAAAAGTAATAAACAAAAATACATAGGTATTAGATGTTGTCCAAATAAATATGTCTGCTCATCATGAGTACTGCCCATCCTTATAGATTCATGGAATCACAGAATGGATTAGGTTGGAAGGGACTTTAGAGATGATCTCCTCCAATGTCCCTGCCAAGGACACCTCTCAACTAGACCTGGCTGCAACCTTACCTTGAACATCCCCAGGGAGGCGGCACCCACAACCTTCCTGGGCAACCTATTCTAGAGTCTTACCACCCATGTACTGGAGAACTTACTAATAACCCTCACATGCCTTTTTAGGTTTCTAAAGTAGCACACTTTTGTATCTTTAATTTGCTATAATACTGTGTGTTATACATACACACCTATATATGTATGTAACATAAAAGGTTTATGATACCAGCTCTGTGAAAGCTGAAGATAGCAGTTCAGCCAATATTATTAGCTGTATGATATGAACAAAGATGGAACATTGTTACACTTTTTTGCTTTTTACACTTGTTTTGGGATACTCATACACATAGGTATTTAGTTTGGGAACTGATACTGATATTCCTCAATCACATCTCTTCTCTTATTCATGCAAAGAGCCCAGGACTTTCGAGAATCAGGCCTTTTGTTTGAAAATTCATTTCACAAAGCATTGGCTGTGATTACTCTGATGAAGACAGACCAAAATCTTTTCTATGCCTGATCAGCTATTTCTTCAGTGATAAGAAACAGCACTTATTAGATCACAAATATAGAAAGAATGAACTTCAGCAGAAGCCTTGGCCTGTTTTGTTTCATATTCTTGTCCCAAGAGAAAGGTAACTGTGGGTAGTGTGCAAAAATCAGTGATATGTACTGCTGCTCTCGAGTATTTGCCACGTATATTGTTGCTTTCAGCAGTTTAAAGTTATAAATAATTGCTCTGTGCTTCTGCTACTGAAAATGCTGTGAGTTGTTTCATTTTAATAACAACCTGAAACGTCTGAAGGTGTATTTTTACACATGTACACACACCAATAAAAAAGCATATTTCTTTCTGTACTGACCAGGAAAATGAAGAAAATACAAAGAATGAAAAGAAAGATCCTAGGGAAAAAAAAACCCCAATGACAACAACAAACCCCAAACCACAAACAAGACCACCAGACCACAAAACAACAACAAATCAATCAAATAAACAAAAAACAACAACAAAGAAAATAAGAACTGTGTTAAGAGATATGTGACTTGTATGTTAGCTTCGTTTTTCTCTCTCTGCCTATATGCTAAGGAACAGTTACAGAGAATAAGAGCCTGGATTCAGAAATATTCAGCAAAGCTCCCCAAGAAGCACAGAATTGTAAACCCATGCAAAATGTCTCATCACAAAGATGTTGAACTTGAAATGTCCAAGACAACATCCAATACCTATGAAAATTGCTCATTTGTGGGAAACGCATTTAAATTGGCTCTGTCCAGGCTGAACACAGGGAAAGAGTAGCTAAAGGAGCACAATTATGTTAAAATGTTCAAGAAGGGTGACAGTCTTTCATGAAGCCTAATCAGTACTTTGGCTTTATCTTTGTGCACAGAATGGTCAGGAGCAATCTTCTGAACTGCTAGCCCTCAATTATCATCATCTTTGACTTGTTGTCTAAGTACAAGCAATATTTCAGGGTCGGTGCTTATGCAGTCTGCATTCTTGTGTGACTAACCATCCTTGAGGACACTGAAATACAATTTTAATTGTCTTTTCACCTGCTTTCATACAATTCTGTGTTTTCACAGTTAAGCAATAAAAAAGAAACTAAATCCACGTGATGATCTGATCCAAACTCATTCTTAGCTTGTTAGGCTATTCCATGCCACAATTTTATTTCATTTGTGATCTGTAGTGTTAAGCCAAAAGAAATCCTTGGGTTTTCAGTTGTCTTAGAGGTAGGTGGCTATTTTTCTTAACTGTGTCTTTTGGGCAGATTCTATTTAGAAAATAGCATGTTTTAATCAATGTCATGGCATGACAGGTCTGAGTTATATTTTAGGCTTTGTGTATTTTAGGGCTTTGCTATGCAGTGTCCTTTATTTAATTTTGTGGTTGTAATTGACCCTTTCCACCCTTTCAATGTCTGGATTTTTCCTAGCATCCTTTTGACATTGTTTCTTGTTCAGTTAGATGAAGTTTTCCATGTAACTTGTTTTTATTTTCACAGGATGTTATTTCAATATGGTAGTATTATCTCTTCTCAAAGAGATTTCTAATCAAGCAGGTATTCTAGTTATGTTATCTCTATTTTCCCATAGTTTAATGTATAGGTAAGAGAATATAGTTCTGCTGTACCCTTTTTCTCCCTGCCCCCAGCATTGTGTGTTTTAAACTGGTATGAATTATTTGCATCTCCCAGTCCCTCTAATTTTCACATTGCCACTTCAGAGTACTCAGCTTCACATCCTATACTGTAAATTCAAGTTCCTTGTTTCATCAGCCAAGTTCATGACATTTGAGAGTACAAATATTTGTGGAACTTCTTTTAGATCACTCCAAATCTGCAAACAATAGTCAGAAGCATCTGATTACTGTTTTGATCAATGTAAATATTATTTCTACTCTGGTATCCTCCCTTTGTGTCTTTTGATACAAGGTTGGCTGTTGCCACAGTTTCGATTAACTCCTTGTACATGCTAAGTAAACACAAGAATTGTTGTCGTTTGTTTTGTAATTTTCTCCTTGATTCTTTTGCTTTACCATTTCTTTTCTCAGCTGCACCAGCCTCATTCCCCAAAGAGATATAGTGGTAGCTGCCTTCAGTAGATATATGTAGAATTTAAATAATACCTGTCTTGGATGCATCTGTTGATCTCATTGTCTTATTATGGTTGCTCTCTTCTCTGAAGGGCTGAAAACCATCTCTGAAAACTGAAAACCACCTGAACCAGTGTTTTGCTGAGGTGTTCAGGTGTGCTTCGTCTGCTGTGCTGGGGTACCCTCAAGCGTTATTTATTGTGGTTTGAAGACAGATTAATTGATTTTTATTTTCACCACTTGTATCTCTGCATGGGGTTGTTGTGGCCAAAGTGCAGCACCCTGCACTTGGAGCTATTGAACCCCATCCTCTTGGACTCTGCCCATCTGTCCAGGCGGTCAAGGTCCCGCTGCAGAGCCCTTCTGCCCTCCAATCCAGTCACATCTGCCCCCAGCTTGGTGTCGTCTGCAAACTTGCTGGTAGGCTCCAGCTATGCAGACGATCAAGTGCGTGGTGGTGGGTGATGGTGCTGTGGGAAAAACCTGCCTACTCATCTCCTACACAGCGAACAAGTTCCCCTCGGAGTACGTACCAACGGTTTTTGATAACTATGCGGTAACAGTGGTGATTGGAGGAGAGCCTTACGCCCTAGGCCTCTTTGATACAGCAGGTCAGGAAGACTATGATAGATTATGACCCCTCAGCTATCCACAGACAGATGTATTTCTGGTCTGTTTTTCAGTGGTATCTCCTTCTTCATTTGAAAATGTGAAAGAAAAGTGGGTACCCGAAATTACTCACCACTGTCCAAAGACTCCTTTCCTTCTTGTTGGGACCCAAATTGGTCTAAGAGATGATCCCTCAACAATTGAGAAACTTGCCAAGAACAAGCAGAAGCCCATAACTCCAGAGACGGCTGAGAAACTGGCCCAGGACCTGAAGGCTGTCAAACACGTGGAATGCTCTGCGCTCATGCAGAAAGGCCTAAAGAATGTATTTGATGAAGCGATATTGGCTGCCCCGGAGCCTCCAGAGCTGAAGAAGACCCGCAGGTGTGTGCTGCCCTTTCTGCAAAGCTGGTGTTCATGTGGATAGCTACATCTTCAAACAGTACTCAAACCCTTTCAGGGAATTTTGTCAGAGGCTTCTGACTCTTCCCAGGCTTCACAGGATGCTGGGGAAAGGAGGCAGATGATCTCTGTCCTTATCCTGATTTCTCTGGATGATCTGTGTACCTCCAGAACTTCCTGTCTTGGTAGGAGACTTTCAGGTGTAGTCTAGGCAGGATGTCTTGCAATGTGCAGTCTCAGCACAACGTCATGCTGGCTATGCAGGCTAATCGCATGGAGGCATTTAGATCCTGTTCCTGGTAAACTTGAGGCAGGCAGTTTCCAGGCAGTTCAGGACACAATAAGGCGGTGAGGCAGAACACCGCCAGAAGCAGAGAGCAATGGTGGCAGGCAACAGCAGGCAAGCACGAACACAACGACAGAGCATATTGTGTTACCTGCTCATCTCTTTTTATCAATACAGCCTGAGACAGTGGACTTTTGGACACACAATAGCCAACCAGAATGGCAGTTAGCTATGGTTGACCATACTAGATGAAGCCATAGGCTTGTTGTACCCAAATTTGGGAAAAACATAGGCCTTGCACGAGGCAGGCACAAGCCAAGTGTGTGTACCTTGTTTACCACAGGATGTAAATAGGAGCAGAACAAGTCTGGGCAAGCCAGGGTGCTTAGACTCAGTGGCTCCAGGTTCTTTGTCCTCTTTCCCGAAGTTGGTTATCCCCAAAACAGAAGGAGGGAGAGCAGAAGAACATGTCTGGGCAAGCCTGGACATGCATTATCCTATTTCGGCCTCTTTAGGCCTACCACAACAGAGACAGGACTAGAAGAAATGAATACAAGCCACACCAGGGGAAGTTTGAGCTGGGCATTAGGAAATATTTCTTCACTGAATGTGTTCTCAAACCCTGGAGTGCCCTGCCCAGGGCAGTGGTGAAGCCACCATTCCTGGGAATGTTCAGGTGGCTTATAGACCTGGTGCTTACAAACATGGTTTAGTGTTGACCCTTCAGTGCCAGGTTGAGGGTTGGACTGGATGATCTCTGAGGTCTCTTGCAACCAAGTATATTCTGTGATTCTATGATTCAATACCAAGTCTATATAGAGAAAGCTTTTATGTTTCATGACTGGATAGCTCACACTTCTAATTCAGCTACAGGTGGAAAAATGCTGAGGTGGAAGCAGCATAGCACTGCTGACACAGGTAGTTTATATTTATTTGAGCATATGTTAAATCTGTTGGAGCTAAGAGAATTGCTTCAGAAGGTGCAACTTATTCTATATTTTTAAAAGCTACTCTTAGCACTGCTCCTCCTTTCTGAATCGCCCTTCATTGTGGAATGCATTCTCAAGCAAATCCTGATCTGCATAGCAAATGACCCCACTCCTCTGTGGAATATGTAGCTGTATACAGAAGAAGGAGATTTCACACTACTCAGGTCTTGTATCTCTAACAATGGGAGATTATTTGGGTTGTTAGTCAACTGAAGGATCTGTTACATACTGGAAGACACATTTAATACTTGCTGGTTTTCCCTTGTGTGATATTATAGTTTGTTCTCTGTGTGCAGAATTTGAATATTTATTAGTGTACATAATCGACTGAGCCTGTACTGACAAGTAACTGGATGCAGGGGAAAGGGAAAAATGATGCAGATTGAATCTTCATTTGATCTGGTCTGTCTGTGAGTGTTCTATGAAGAGAATACTGGA
Organism: Pogoniulus pusillus; assembly: GCF_015220805.1. Taxonomy (NCBI): domain Eukaryota; kingdom Metazoa; phylum Chordata; class Aves; order Piciformes; family Lybiidae; genus Pogoniulus; species Pogoniulus pusillus. Next base: position 34,530,023 of record NC_087264.1, read on the forward strand.
GTTTGACCTTCCCTTTTGATGCGTCCTCCCAAAAAGGAGGATTTAACCTAAATGCATTCATTGGAAATGCAAATATAAAGATTCATGCATGTAAGCAAAACCATAATTTCTCCCTTAAATGAGTGGTTGGTGTCAAGTGGCTGGGGCCAATCTCTTTTTGGTGGTGAACAGTGATAAGACAAGGAACAATGGATACAAACTGGAATATAGAAGGTTTCACCTCAACATGAGGAGAAACTTTAAAGTGAGGGTGACAGAGCACTGGAACAGGCTGTCCAGAGAGGTTGTGGAGCCTCCTTCTTTGGAGACTTTCAAAACCTGCCTGGATGCATTCCTGTGTGGACTACCCCTAGGTGATCCTGGTTTTGGCAGAGGGGCTGGACATGTTGCTCTCTGGAAGTCCCTTCCAACCTCTAAGGTTCTGTGATTCTATTAATAGGAATATCCTGATATATTGGGAAGTTTTCAGTTCTTACCTGAACAGAGTATAGAGCTGATGTTCTCAGTTAGCATCTCTGAGGCTTTCCTTGTCTCTCTTTGACGTTCTGAGGTTGTAATTCTTTCATTTAATAACCACACTTTGCAAATTCTGCTCTAGTTGCCTCCAATTATACAGTGGTACTCCAGAACAACAGAAGTTTGATGATTTTGCTCCAATACTGCATTCAGCTGACAGATAACAAGGGACTTTGATAGAAGGTTATAAATTCTCTAAACAGTAGACCTATATGTTTTAATCAGCTTTGTATTTGCTTCTTCAGATGCATCATGTATTGACATTTGAGTTTTATTTGAAGACTGTAAGTTATAAGAAAAGATTTCTCACTGTGTATGAAGCCTGATTTCAGTGTGAGGGAATTCAAAGTGCTTTGGCTGAAGAGCCATTGAGAAGTCTGATAAATCCTCTGATTTGGACAACAGGGGAAGGTGGACTGGTGTGAAAGGTATGAAGAGCCTCTGTAATTGTGCATATGAGGCACTGAAAAAACTGTTGATGTACAATTCACTGTCAATGCTTTGGGAAATAGGGTTTTGACCAACAGAGGACCTAAGGTCCAATATTTCACACCATAGGGATGTCTTGAAAGATTAATTCCAGTGTGATGAAGTAATGAATGAACAGAATTTTGCATACATTTCCTATCTTTTTTCTTAATACAGGAAAATTTCCTACACTAAGGAAAATGCCAAAAAGAGATTAGTTTTGTTTTGGCTTAGTTTACAATTTGTTTTTCTGGATGAGTTTATAAATATAATTAATGTCTAGAATTAATAGAATGTATAGAATATATAATTAATACATACAAATAATTCTCATGTCTTCTTAGAACCATAGAATCAGTCAGGGTTGGAAGGGACCACAAGGATCCTCTAGTTCCAACCCCACTGCCATGGACAGGGACACCCTACTCTAGATCAGGCTGGCCAGAGCCCCATCCAGCCTGGCCTTAAACACCTCCAGCCATGGGGCCTCAACCACCTGCCTGGGCAACCCATTCCTACCTCTCACCACTCTCATGCTCAACAACTTCCTCCTCACATCCAGGCTGAACCTACTCATCTCCAGCTTTGCTCCATCGCCCCTAGTCCTGTCACTCCCTGATAGCCTGAAAAGTCCCTCCCCAGCTTTTTTGTAGGCCCTCTTCAGATATTGAAAGGCCACAATAAGGTCACCTCAAAGCCTCCTCTTCTGCAGACTGAACAGCCCCAACTCTTTCAGTCTGTCCTCACAGCAGAGCTGCTGCAGCCCTCTGACCATCCTAGTGGCCCTTCTCTGGACACACTCCAGCATGTCCACATCCTTGTTGTAATGAGGGCTCCAGGACTGGATGCAGTACTCCAGGTGGGGTCTCAGCAGAGCGGAGTAGAGGGGGAGAATCACCTCCCTCAACCTGCTGGCCACATTTCTCCTGATGCAGCCCAGGATCTGGTTGGACCTCCAGGCTGCAAGTGCACATTGCTGGCTCATGTTGAGCTTCTTGTCCACCAGCACCCCCCAAGTACCTCTCCTCAGGGCTGCTCTCCAGCCAGTCACTGCCCAGCCTGTATTTGTGCTTGGGTTTCCTCAACCCAGATGCAGGACTTTGAACTTGGTCTTGTTGAACCTCATGAGGTTGGCTTGTGCCCACTTCTCCAGCCTGTCCAGGTCTCTCTGGATGGCATCCCTTCCCTCCAGTGTGTCTGCTGCATCACACAGTGTGGTGTCATCAGCAGGCTTGCTGAGGCTGCACTCAGGTCTTCAGTAGCAGGCAAATGAAGAGAAATATGGGTAGCACTTTGTTCTGTTCTTTCATGGAACATTGAGAATCCATCGTGAGGCTGGCAGCAAACACCCTTGTATAACAAGGCAGACAAAAGCTCATTTGTTCCTTTTTATTTCACATGATTTCTAAATCTGGGTGGTTGGGGTTTTTTTCATAATTGAGGGGAAAAAAAGATAGCAAGGAACATATCTTAGTATTTCTCTATAGACATAAGTTAATAAAGACACAATGCTTACTCCATATATATCATTATGAAGGAGATGATTCCTCACACGAGAGATCTGACTGCGATATTTATGGAATAGCTAGGGGATTACCAAACTTTAATTAAACTGCAAAAAAACAAACCAACCCTGGTGTAAAACTAGCTGCTGCTGACTTTGGTGATTACATTCTCTGTTAAAACACCTTTGCTCTTATAAAGGTACTTAAATTATAAGGAGAGATGGCTGAAAAGTCCTTCAAATATGTTGAAAGTTTGTTGTACCTCCCATAATCTGTGCTGGACTATCCATTAACCTCCTTGAAGAATAATTATAAAACAGAGTGCTGCTACCAATCTACCACTTCTACATGTACATAAAATATTTTCTTTTTAAAATGTAAATGTTATTCATTTTCCTGCTGGCACAGGGATTTGCTGTGATCTATGACTGACCTTTCACTGGTACTATAAATGATGTATTAATCATCTTCATGATATACATCTTCTTGAGTGAATGCACATAGGAACAACTGTGCCAAGTAACTCCTAGAGGCTATTGAACTGGTAGGCTTTATCCAGCCTAATGTATGTCCAAGGAAATTGGCTTGGAAGAAAGGTTTGTAAGCACTTCAGCATATTACCTAGAGCAGTAACTATTTCTTAACACCTTACAGATTTGAAAAGCCCAAAGAAGACAAGAAAATAGACATCATCAAAAGGGAGGTGCTTCAGATCATATTTTCTCTATTAAAACTCAACTCCAGGGAAAGTATAGGCTGGATGTTAGGAGGAAGTTCTTCACAGAGAGAGTGATTGGCATTGGAATGGGCTGCCCAGGGAAGTGGTGGAGTCACTGTCCCTGGAGGTGTTCAAGAAAAGACTGGATGAGCCTTGGTTTAGTTAACCGGATAGGGCTGGGTGATAGATTGGACTGGATGATCTTGGAGGTCTCTTCCAACCTGGTTGATTCTATGATTCATTTATTAGATGACTCTATGAGGCCTGATAAGATACATCCCAGAGTGCTGAGGCAATTGGCGATGCCATTGCCAAGCCATGCTCAATGGCATTTGAAAAGCCATGTCAGACAGGTGAAGTCCCCAATGCCTGGAAGAAGGCAAACATTGCACTCATTTTTAAAAAGGGTAGAAAAGAGGACCTCAGGAACTGCTGACCTGTCAGCCTCACCTCTGTGCCTGGGAAGATCGTGCAATAGGTGCTTAATCTATGGCCTTGAAAGACAGGGAGGTAATTTGAGATTATGTAGCTGTTTCATCATAGAAGGCTGCTGGGTTGGCAAGGCAGGACTTGTCCTTGATGAAAGCATGTTGGTCTTGAACTCTGTGATATAGTTAGACAGATCAGTTAACCTGTATATAAGCTGACAATGTCTGCTTGCAGGCCAGTGGCATGGCTTGCAGGCTGATGGCATCCTGGCCTGCATCAGAAGAACTGTGGCTGAAAGATTGAGAGCAGGCATTCTCACACTTTGTTCTTCTCTGGTGAGACCTCACTTGGAGTTCTCAACACAGGAAGGACATGGACCTGATGGAGTGGGTCCAAAGGAGGGCCACAAAAAATGATCAGGAGTCTGGAACACCTCTGCTGCTAGGAGAGGCTGAGGGAGCTGGGATTGTTCAGCCTGCAGAGGAGTGGGCTCCAGGGAGACCTAATAGCAACCTGCCAGTACCTGAAGGGAGGGGTACAAGAAGGCTGCAGAAGGATTGTTTGCAAAAGGCTTGGAGTGATAGGACAAGGGTCAGCAGTCTGAAGTGAGAGAAGAGCAGATTTAGATTGGATGTTAGGAGCAAGTTCTGCACAATGAGGTGTTTGAACATTGCCACAGGTTACCCAGGGAGGTAGTTGAGGGCCCATCCTGGAGCTCTCTAAGGTCAGAATTGACAAGGTTCTGAGCAGCCTGTTCTATTGTTTAGCCTGGAGAAGAGGAAGCTCAGGGGAGATCTTATTGCTGTCTACAACTACCTGAGGGGTGGTTGTGGCCAGGAGGAGGTTGCTTTCTTCTCTCAGATGGCCAGCACCAGAATGAGAGGACACAGCCTCAAGCTGCGCCAGGGGAAATTTAGGCTCGAGGTGAGGAGAAAGTTCTTCACTGAGAGAGTCATTGGACACTGGAATGGGCTGCCCGGGGAGGTGGTGGAGTCGCCGTCCCTGGAGCTGTTCAAAGCAGGATTGGACGTGGCACTTGGTGCCATGGTCTAGCCTTGGGCACTGTGGTAAAGGGTTGGACTTGATGATCTATGAGGTCTCTTCCAACCTCGGTGATACTGTGATACTGTGATACTGTGTCCCTGTTTACTGCATGGAGATTGGACTAGATGAGCTGTGAAGGTGCCTTCTATCCTGAATCATTCTATGATTTTGTGATTCTATAGGATGACTCAGTTTGAATTCCATAGTCATTTCAAGATGTTATGGCCAGAAAAAAATAATTAAAAAGCAAACAAAAACAACAACAAAAGAAACCTAAACCCATAGACAGTTCTTCCTTCCATGGAATATATTTAGGCACTAAACTTCTGAAAAACACTGGAAACATCAGTGCCTATTGCTTAAATTGTACCTGTGCCTTTAGAAATCTGACTTTTTTCTACCATGCAAAGACATCTACTCACCATTAGCCATAATGTACCCAAATAATACCATAGCTGCAATTTTTGTTCTAACTTGCAAATTTAAGAACAGATCTCATCCTGTTGTTCTGAATGAAGTATCTGAAATACTTGCTGGAGAAATCTTGACCACATATCAGAGTGTAGCTTTATTTTTGCATTTTCTTAATCAACATAGCTGGCTTTTGTTCAAGACAAAAGGGGTCTTTTTGTGAAGCCTTCTGAGATACAAGAAGAGCTCTCAAGTAATATATTCTTCTCTGAAATATTGCTGAATGGAGTTACTTATCCTCAATACAGTGGCTAGAAGATTTCTTGAAAATTCTTTAAAGCATGAAGGCTGAAAACCAACAGAATGAATCTTAGTTTGTATTAATTTTTTTTTCACACATACATGCTTAGGCTTATCTCACAGACCTTGACATTCATGTAAGTGGCCCAACAAAACAGGCTCATGTACGATTAGTATCAGGGAAATATATTGTAATAACATTTTCTATGATCTGAAAATTCAGTTAAAATTGGCCTTTACTGGTATTTAGGGTTGCTATTAGCTTTTAGTGTCTATCATTTTTGTGAACTGTATGATGTTTTAGAGGGACATAGAACCTCTTGAGAGAGTCCAGCACAGAGCCACAAAGATGATTAAGGAAATGGAACATCTCTCTTATGAGGAGAGTCCGAGGGAGCTGGGGCTCTTGAGCTTGGAGGAGACTGAGAGGTGACTGCATCAATGTTTATAAAGATGTAAAGGTTAAGTGCCAGGAGAATGGAGCCAGGCTCTGCTGGGTGATGCCCAATGACAGGACAAGGGGTAATGGGTGGAAGTTGAGGCACAGGAAGTTCCATGGAAACATGAGGAGGATTTTTTTTTCCCTGTGAGGGTGATAGAACACTGGAACAGGCTGCCCACGGGGGTTGTGGAGTTTCCCCTCACTCAAAATGTGCCTGGACGCATTCCCGTGTGATCTGGTATAGGAGATCCTACTCTGTCAAGGGGGTTGGACTGGATGATCTTTTGAGGTGCCTTCCAGCTCCTGCCATTCTGTGATTCTGTGATTCTACATCACATAGTGTGGCCGTTTGAGCTGATCCTCTAGCTCAGACATAGGGGAGAGATGAACATTCCAGGGATAGGCCACATAAATGGCAACAATAGATAAATTAATATAATTTCATTGGAGCATCAAGAACTTAATGTCTAGAAGAAAGGCCTTTGGGTATTGTATTTGATCACTATGAAACTTTTGTGCTGCTTAAGATCCTCTAAGTTACTCACACCTCTCCTGTACAGTGCAACAAATTGCAATTTTTCACTGGGTGCTTTCTCTTCATGCATTTTTCACTTGGGTTACAAATCTATGTAATTGTTTCCCAGCTACTTCTTACAATTAAGTAAGTTGCATGCATTAACTAGATCAATAAAATGTCATCACAGGAGTTCACTGAGATAATGAACAATTAGTGTAAGTGTATGTAAATTGCATAGCAGACTTTCTGGAAGAAAGCAGAACCACCAAATGCTCATGTCAAATACCCAGACCAATAAGTTAATGAACAATATTAAGGCTTAGATTTGTAGCAGATTTTTTTTACTCACTATTTTTTCAGTAGCAGTTGCTGCAATGTAATTCAAAGCTGACAGAAGACTGACATAAGAGTCTATTGATAAGATCACAAAATTAGAGGTTTAAGTAAGGAAAATCAAAGAAAATTGTCTGCGCGCATTCATAAATAGCAGAAGAAGATCCAGCTCATAGCAAAATAGTCTTTGACTTTGTAGCAGTAGAAAGGTTTTGGCATTGCTTATTCTGGAGCAAAATTATGTAAGCAGGCTGTTTTGTTCATAATTCAGATAGGGTGACTCTTTGCACTGAGACAGTGCATTAACTATTGCAATCACACGAAGCACAACACTCAGAAGTCTGCTTGCTGACTAAAACTGATCAAACAGTTTGCATGATAAAGCTTAGCATCTTTCCTCCACTAAGGTTGTTCTAAGAGTTTCTTCTTGCTTGTTTGCACATTTATTTCCCCTGAAAAATATTTATTCTGAAATAATGCAAATTTCTGTGGCAGCTTATCTGACTTATAATATTCTGCTACAGTTTGCAAGTGACAAAAAACATCTTTGCTAATCTATCAGTCAGCTGAAGAAGCTGCAGGTTAGCATTCCAGTGATTCTTAACAACACAGTTGAGGAGAGTTATGTGTTCAAGGGCTTTCATTTTTCTTCCTGACATCTTGCAGTAGCATCTGCTGAAAAAGAATTGCCTTCTGTGGTTCCTCTTCTTAAAACTAAAGTTTTTGTTTCATAAGAAACAGGAACATAAACCGAGCATAACAGGAAATAAAATTTAACCTGATTTTTTACACTCAACTTAATTAGCTTTATCCAAGGCCAAGCCTCAACCTTTATGTTCTTTGGATATTGTATTCTCTTCAAATACATGTTGTAACTGATAAAATATACAAAGTGACTGTGTATCTCATAGAATCATAGAATCAACCAGGTTGGAAGAGACCTCCAGGATCATCCAGTCCAACCTATCACCCAGCCCTATCCAGTCAACTAGACCATGGCACTAAGTGCCTCATCCAGTCTTTTCTTGAACCCCTCCAGGGATGGTGACTCCACCACCTCCCTGGGCAACCCATTCCAATGCCAATCACTCTCTCTGGCAACAACTTCCTCCTAACATCCAGTCTATACTTCCCCTGGCACATCATCTTGTGATTTTCAGCAAAAAACTCCATTCATATACTATATAGAAAGGCATAAATAATAACATAATATATTGTAGGACACCAGTTTCAAAGATACCATCACACTTTGTCAAGTAATTTGTGCCTAACATGAAGCTGACTTAAGTGGCTTTGCTTCATCCTGTTGTGTAGAATCAGCATATGTGCAAAGACATAAAAATGCAGCTGGACCTAAGGAATCTAGAATTTTCTTGAATTCTTTTGCCGTTTCTTACATTCTTGTAGTTTTGCACTACATTGGGAAACTGAACATACACTGAGAATGTAAAAAATGCTAAATTACAGAATAACAGAAAACATCCATTTGGAAGAGACCTCAAAGATTATTCAGTAGTACAGTAATATTGACAAGGCTACTCCTATACATTGAGCCATACTTGACATAACACTGTAGTAGGGATGAATGCTGGATTGCAACTCAGCTTATATTCTCTGAAGCATAAAAATGAGCAATAATCAAACTCAGAAAACATGCCAGGTATATATCTAGAAGTCAGATTTACCCTTTCAAGTATGCTGGGAAATTACATATATGTGGGAATATTTTATTTCATCTAAGAGGAAATGACAGCTTACAAATTATTTGACATGAAATGTGGTTAATGCAAATGTTTATTTAATTCTTAGATTGTGCCCATCACTTTAACACCCAAAAACCTGAAAACTTTTGTGGTACTGCTGGGGTTTCCTAGGTTGTGCAGGGATCGGAACGATGCTGAGCCACCAATATGGTGCATAAGTTGAACCTTTATTGCAGCTAAGAATCATGCTTACATAGAGCACTAATACAACGTGTATAATTCTGACAGGATGCATAACAGAGTATGGGTTGCCCACATGCCCTAGGAGCAAATTCAACTGGCCACCCCCTTAGTCCTCTCACGCTGCTAACTTTGCAGCTCCTCTGCCAATTTCTTCAAGGTTGTTTTCCTCAATGCTGTGCTCCTTATCTCACATTCTTCTCTGTGTCCTAATCATGCTTTCTTGCTTCAGATCACTCAGCGCTGCCCAAACCCCGACATGGTACCATTTGTTTCTTTGCTGACTTAGGAATTTATATGAGAGAGTGATTTGCCATTGGAATGGGCTGCCTAGGGAGGTGGTGGAGGCACCATCCCTTGAGGTCTTCAAGAAAAGACTGGATGAGGCACTCGGTGCCATGGTCTAGTTGATTGGACAGGGCTGGGTGTTAGGTGGGACTGGATGATCTTGGAGGTCTCTTCCAACCTGGTTGATTCTATGATTGATTCTATGATTATAATTTTCTTTAATATGGAAGTGGTTGGTGAGGAAACATGAAAGAGGCAGGCAGTGCAATGAATACGTTGCAGATAAAGTGCCCTCAGTACGTGCACATAGACTGCACATAAAATGTCTGCCTTTCTTTGCTCAGTCCAGTGCCACCAGTAACAAAAGTTCAAAGGCATAACAGAGACACCTGCTTGATACACTCACATCTAATAAAATCACTCTCTGCTAACAATCACATCAGACCTAACGATAATCACCTCCTCTCTAATACCATCTCTTTATAACTCACACAGTATTCATCTCCTAAAGGACAAAATATACTTTACTGTGGCTTTATTCTGATTGAGATGATAGATTTTCATCTACCTTTAGGACCGCTATAAATTCTGCATTACAAATGGGAAGATAATGTAGGAAAGGGGCAGCTTAAATATATCTTTCTTCTAAAGACAGAAAAATCATGTCTCCCCCCCCCCCCTCAAAAAAAAAAAGTGCTGCTCAGGAATAGTTAATTAAAAAGAAGAAATGCCCTTTTTATACTTAAATGTATGTCTCTGAGGTGAAAGCTCAACCTCACTTGACATTTTCAAGTGACCTGATGGCTAGCATTAATGTAAATATGAATATTCAATGTAAATGTGAATATTTCCTACTAAGCTTCCCTGATTCATAAATATTACAGGACTACTTGAAGATTCTTGGTTGTTTTTGTTTGGTTTTCTTTTTTTTCATGTATTTTATGTTATATCTCCTGTGAGTGTCAAGAATTTTAGCTGTCTCAATAAGCTTTCCATTCCTCTCATCAGTCACTAAAGATGAAAGAAAAAGAAAGCCACGAAAGGATGGTTTCTAAATCCTCAAGTCCTATCGTTTAAAAAATCTCTTCACTGTCATTGACTCCACACACACTCCTTGGTTCTTACTAAGTGTGAGACAACATTTGTCATACACATGAAGTAACTGCATGATTATCTGAGGTTTTTTATAGCTGAGGATGTTTTTTATAAGAGGTTAAGAACATAAAGCAGAATTGCTGACTTTTCACAAGCAAAGACGTTCTGATCGTCTGAATGGCAGTGATATTTCTGCCAATAGAGTAAAAAATATCAAACCCCATTTTTTATAGAATCATAGAATCATTCAGGCTGGAAAAGAGACTGCAGATCATCAGGTCCAACCATTTACCCTACTCTACCTAGTTCATCACTAAACTATATGGCTAAGCACTACAACTAAACCACCTTTCAACACATCCAGGGATGGTGGCTTCAACACATCCCTGAGCAGCTTGTTCCAATGCTTGACCACTCAGTTAAAAAATTCTTCCTAATGTCTACTCTAAACCTCCCCTGGTGCAGCTTGAGGCTGTTCCCTCTTGTTCTATTGCTAAGTAGCTGTGAGAAGAGACGAGCTGCCCAGCCAGTGGTTCATACAGCAGAATGTGTGCTCATCCAAGCCATGACCAGACTATTTTTTTCATGACAATTCCCTGAGAAACAGCATCAAAGTCTTTACAGAAGTCCAAGTAGACAATATTCATGACTTTACAGATCAATGATTATGTCCTCTGAAACCGAATCATAGAATCATAGAATAGTTTATGTTGGAAGTGACCTCCAAAGGCCATATAGTCCAACCCCCTCTGCAGTCAGCAGTGACATCCTCCACTAGATCAGGTTGCCCAGAGCCTTGTTGAGCTTCACCTTGAATATCTCCAGGGATGGTGCCCAAATCACCTCCCTGGGCAACCTGTTCCAGTATTCCACTACCCTCATGGTAAAGAGCTTGTTTCTAACATGCAAATATTCTAAACCTAACAGCTTTTCTGTACATTGTGAGTAAAATATCTTAGTTAATAAATGGTTCTATTTTTGCACAAGGGAATTTCTTTGTTTCTTATGTGCTTCAAAACATTACAGGAAACTTGTTATTCTTTCAGTGGTTAAATATAAAAAATAAAGAATTTGTGATCTTAATGTTTCATTTTGTCAAATTCATATTTTGAACATTTGTCTAACCTTGCTCTTGCTGAAAGACTGATTTCAAACCTTCAGTGCTGAGCCAGCTAGCACTTACAACTGCTTCTTTGAGTGGCTACCTGGCTTCAATCATGAGCACATATTTATCTTCACAATGCAGATGTCAGGGAAGAAAGCATTAACATCTCATTTTAATAGTGGAAGTCTAGTACACAGAGCAGTTGTTCAAAGAGAGCTGAACCTTGCAGCATGTGGCAGAAACATTCTTCACATTCCAGTTAATAACAACTAGTATAATGGCTCTCTGGCCATTGACTAGACAATTCATGCTGATACTGTGGAGTTTTTTAATCTCGTTTAATCAGAAGTGATTTCACTCTAAGTTCCAGTCTTCAGTTTTCACTGCCCTTCAAGGAGCAAAAACCTAGTGCTATAGAAAAAGTCCTTTATACTTTATTGTCACATAAACATTTATGTAGTTAAAAAAATACTGGGGTTCAGGTATGCAGGTCATGAGTTTGTATATATATATTATCAGTGTGTATGGAGGGAGACTGTGCTTTCAGCCTGAATGGAAAAAATCATGGGTTGCCCAGGGAGGTGGTGGAGTCACCGTCCCTGGAGGTGTTCAAGAAAAGAGTGGGTAAGGCACTTAGTGCCATGGTCTAGTTGACTGGCTAGGGCTGGGTGCTAGGTTGGACTGGATGATCTTGGAGGTCTCTTCCAACCTGATTGATTCTATGATTCTATGATATTGTCTTGGGTGTAAATATCAAGGTTTTAGTAGTGGAAGGCTACAAGGATAAGTTCTGTTGGATGTGTTTTGGAAGGGCTGCGGCTAGTAGGTCAAAAGAGCTTCTCCTTCCCCTCTACTCTGCCTGTGATTTTCACAGTGTCCTTCTCTACCTCTCATGCAGTGAATTACAATTGAAATCAGTTCACCCATTCAGCACATCTTTTATTTCTTCCCACAAGCTTCCTAATTGACGAGGATGGACAGTGAAGAAACATATAACAGACAGGTCAAGAGAATAAACACATTCTTTCTTCCAGTGGCCCATCTAACATCATTTTTGCTGATAACTTGCAATGTCTGACCTTTTAAACTGACAGGATGTTCACTACCAAAGCTTTTTAGAGACAGCTATCTCATCTCAGACAAAAAAAATGGAAGCCAGGCATTCCAGATGGACTTGTATTTGCTTCTGAATCAGATTGTCAATTTCTCTCGGTTTGTGTTTGCTACTAAGTCTGATGTGATGGTTTGGGTGTTCCCTGCCCCCCCCACACTTTACACATCATCCAGACTAGACAAAACCAGCTCTGGAAATGTGAATAAAGCTTATTATTTTCAGCTTAGCACAATATACAAGCAGATATTTATAGTATATACAGCTATAGACAGAAATACACAAGGTAAAAGGTGATACAGAAACACAATTCCAGAAACCTGAGTCCCCAGGAGGGGCTCTCAACCACCCCTGCACCTTCCCCCTACCCCTCTCAACCTTGTCCCAGTCCCAAGGAAGAATGGAGGTTCGGCCAGGGGGTTAGGAAGCAAAGTGGATTAGTCTAAAATGGAGGGTAAGGTTAGAGACTAAGATGCAGCTCAGCCAGCAGCCCAAGTGAGAGTGAGGCCGAGTGTGTTATCTATGTTTTGACTTATGTTTTTATACATCTCAGTAAGCCTATAAGTGACATCACCACTGTTTTCCTTTCACAGCCTGTAATCTAGTTCTTCTCACCATAACATTCTAGCCTGCTTCAAACTAGCAGCTTTTTCTGCAGCTTACTTCATATAACCTTGAATTTTTCCAAAAGTCCTTGAGAGTTAATGCAGCTGTTTTATGCAACTACAATTCATGTATGTAAGAGAGTTATACAGAATCTTGGCAGCTAGCAGTGCTAATAAACATTTAATTTACAACCTATACAATCCTTTTAACTCTGCAAAGTGCTTCATGGATCCATTTATTTCTTCTGATTTATTATAATCCCTGTTTAGTTCCACTTACATTTCTGGGGAGCCCTCCCAGAACAGGACTCGGGTATGAACAGTTCCTCATTCATCAGGAATCATGTTAGGATTTCAAGCTGGACGTTTAGTCCAGATATTTAGCAAGTGGATGAAACCCTCTTAGAGCAAATAAAAACAAACAAAAAGATACATCAATATCCCTTTACCCATGAAATTAATATGTATGGCTGAGATCAAGGAACTCACTGCATTATTGCAAAAGGAGGAAATTAGATCATTTGAACTGATATAATGGGGCCAAACCACAAATGCTTGCAGTAGCAGAGGTATCAAGTGCTGTATTAGATATTTGCATAACTCACAAGAAAGGGCATTGACCAACCAAATAAAGAGTCAAAATTAAACTAGAATCCAAGATTTTCAGATAAATACCCTGAGTGAGAGATCAGGAACAAGGCTTTAAACAATGTAATAAGTCAGAAAGCACAAGCATTGTGTTGTGCTTTGTTTTAAACAGATTCCTTTTTTTTCCTCTTTCAGATTTTAGTGTCCTGTGTATTTTTTTTGTTTGTTTGTTTGTTTGTTTACAGATGAGGATAATGTAATACCAACTGCATGCAATTTCAGTAGCCATCTGCCCTGCCTAATATGTTGGGCAAGGTTTTCGTTGCAGGTGGTGGTAGGATTATAAAACCATCTTACAAAAACATGCAAATAGATGAAAGTAGATTTCAACATGCTGGGTCTTGCACTTTGGTCACAAAAAACCTAAACAAAGCTACAGGCTTAGGGAAGAGTGGCTGGAAAGCTGCCTTGTGGAATAGGATGTGGGGGTGCTGGTGGAAAGCTTATGAACATGAACCAGCAGTGTGTTCAGGTGGCTAAGAAGGCCAACAGCATCCTGACCCAGAACAAAACCACTGTGTCCAGAAGGAGCAGAGAAGTGACGGTGCCTTGGTGAGTCCACAGCTTGAGTACTGCATTCAACATTGGGCTCCACAGTATAGGAGAGACATTGGGATTCTGGAGCATGTTCAGAGAAGAGCAACGAGGCTGGTAAGGGGTTTGGAGGGTGTCACACAAGGATCAGCTGAAGAAGCTGTGGTTCTTTTGTCTGGAGAAGAGAAGGTGAAGGAGGTCTTATTACTCTCTACAACGACCTGAAAGGAGGCTGGAGTGAGGTTGTTGTTGGTCTCTTCCTCCAAGGTAACCAGTGATAGGATGAGAAGGAATAGGTTTAAATTGTGTCAGGGAAGGTTTAGATTAGACATTAGGAAAAGCTTCTTTCCTGAGAGGGTGGTGAGGGGTTGGAACAGGCTGCCTAGGGAGCTACTGGAGTCATGAACCCTGGAGGTGTTCAGAAGCTGTGGATGTAGCACTTCAGGGTATAGTTTAGTGGCCTACATTTGGACTCAATCCAACCTTAAATAAATAAATAAATAAAGGACACTTTAGACTAAAAGGCATATTACCTGCTAGGATTTGAGTTTAGAAAATTACATTTGCTCTCAAAATAATGATTAACAAATGAATAAAACTGCAGCAAAGTCTAGAAAACTTCAATCATATTGCTATTACTGTGTTCAGAGATTGCAGAGAAGAGCAGAGATCATACATATTTAAAACAAAAGAACCCACTCAAAATCAAAAACCCAGGAGTTTTAAAATGTATCCATCTACATGTTAAAAAAACCCAAAACTGGGGGATGATAATCAATAGCAGAGAGCTAACACTGAAGTCACTCTTGCTGTTATCTTTTCCATAACTTTGAGTTCCTGGCTGTAATCTTCTCTTACATAGTCTCCAGTTATTCCAGTTCTATTGTCACTACAAAAGTAATAGGACATCCCAACCTCAGGATTCATAAATGTTTTGTTTATAATCATCACTTAAATATCAGTGACCTTACTGCTCATTATGTTAGATTAAAAGATTGCATCAGATTTGCTTGCATCTTGAGAAAGAAGTGTGGAAAGCAAAGGCTTAGTAGTTACGTTTAAGTATTTTAAGTTCATAACTAAAGTTATTTTGAAGGGATCAAAATTGAATTAATATTCAAAAAAACCTCTTCCTCATCTTGGGGTCTTCTTGCAGTGTCTAAATGTCAAATAAAGGTAGAGATGCCTATCTGACACTGAATAGGATTTAATCTGCAGAGAAACTTGCATCTCAAGACCTAGAAGTTTAATAAGGAATAGGAGGAAGCCTAAATCACTATTCCTCAGAAAAGATGATGCTTAGTATAAGTCCCATAGTTTTCCCTAGTGGTTTGCACAGAATATTTGGGGTGATAAACTTAACAAAATGTAGAATTCTGTCTTTAATAGACTTCTGGCTTTAAAATGTAAATCACAACAGTATGCAACATATACCTAATCTGAATTCTGCTGCTATCATCAATTCAAGAGTCTTAATCCCTTTGCAAAAGAGTGGTTTTCTTGGTTGTTATATCAATCTTCTCTATCATAAAGGGAGAGGACACTGGGCAATGAACTCTGTGTGAAAAATAAAACCAGAGATTGAACAGTATTTCTTACAGAAGTGCCTCCAGCTTGAGTCAGAAATCAGGTCAGTGTCTTTTTGGAAGGATGTGCTACAACGGAATCATGGAGAAAACAAGTTATGGGTTTCTCTCGGTTGTTGTCTGGTCCTGATTAGAGGAAAAGGAAATACTGGGAACAGGAGTTTGGAATTATTTCAAATGCTGAAATCTTGCTGGCTATACCTTTGAGATTTTTGGAACATTCAATTTAGATATTTGGAAATCTATTTTTTTTAGTTGAAAATAATTTTCCACTTTGAAGAAGAAAAAAAATTAACTTTAGCAAACAAAAATAATGTGAGAAAAAAAAAAGAAAAAAGTATTGCTGCTTTTATCCCAGCCTGATCCTTGGAAAGTCAATTCACTGGACAAAATTGCACTGCAGCTATGATATCTAAGTCATTCAAATTGTTACTTTCACATGTCTAAAGGAGTGGATTTTATTAAGCAAAATTAATTCTACAGCAATTATCATATTTTTTTTAATATGGTAATCACAGAATCACAGAATGTCAGGGGTTGAAAGGGACCTCAAAAGCTCATCCAGTCCAACCCCTCTGCCAGAGCAGGGTCACCTATACCAGATTGCACAGGAAGACATCCAAGTGGGTTTTGAATATCTTCAAAGAGGGAGACTCCACAACCCCCCCGGCCAGCCTGTTCATGTGTTCTGGCACCCTCACAGGGAAAAAAATCCTCCTCATGTTTCCATGGAACTTCCTATGCCTCAACTTCCACCCACTGCCCCTTGTCCTGTCATTGGCCATTACCCAGCAGAACCTGGCTCCATCCTCCTGGCACTCATCCTTTACATATCTGTAAACATGAATGTCTGAAACATGTTGATATCCTCAATAAGCTGCTGGACATCTTTTTTCATTTTTCCTGGTGAAGGTGATTAAGCAATTTTGGACTTCCTAAATGTGAAAGTCTTTGTCAATGAGCATATAAAAAATGGTCTTGGATTCATTAGTTTTTTTATTTATGTTGTGTGTGTACTGCTAAATCATTAGTATGTATAAGAGTATATTTGGAAACTATGAGCAAATACACACATGAGACAGTTTGCTCTTAGAAATTTAGCTTCTAAAATTTTAGCTCTCAAATTCAGACTAGAACATTAAGCAGTGTTTCTGTGCAGACAGCATTTCTATGTGAGTATCTATTGCAGAGGTACAGGAAAGGGCAAGAGAGACTTTTTATAAGGCTGCCTAGAGATAGGACAACAGGGAATAGTTTGAAGCTGAGGGAGAGCAGGATTAGACCAGATCTTAGGAAGATGTTCTTCAGTATAAGGGGTGAGACTCTGGAATACGTTGCTCAGGGAGGTTGTGGATGAGTCCTCTTTGGGGGTGTTCAAGGCCAAGTTGAATGAGGTCTTGAGCAGCTGAGTCTGGTTGAGAGCTATCCCTGTCCACGGTGGGGAGATTGGAGTAGATGATCTCTAAGTAGGGTTGTTGCAATTAACGTTGGTGAAGGCATGGGAATAGTCACCATTCAGAAATATTTTCTGCTATATGGAGGTGAAACACCAAAATATTTATGTAAGTACAAAAAACCCAATTCAAACACAAAAGCCATGGTGAAATAAGAAACAATTTCTTCAAAAATAATAGTAGGAACCTTTGTAGCAATATCTCACTGCAATAAAACTTGTCTAGGAGCATTTGAGTAATTATAAAAATAAGCTCTAAACATACAGGAATATGTTGAATTTCATGAGAAGTGGAGGCAGCAAGTGAACAATAAGGCAATTGCAGGGCAATTTGGTATCATTACCAAAGGGAAGCAAAGTTTTGGCTTAGGTTTACTATTTTTATATTCAAATACGTTAGTATCTTGCAAACTTGCCAGTCTATAACAGTTCAGATCATTCAATGTTTCCTGTTTCTCCCATAAAGTTCACTTCTAATGCCCTCTCAGGGCCATGAAGTTTCATCTGAAATTAATTCTCTCTTTTCAGAAGAGAAAACACACCTGTCAGGTTTTCTGCAAGAACTGATAAAAACTTTGATCTCTTTGTCTTATTCAAATTCTGAATGCTTAGATCTATCAAAGGACCCAGCAGAGAAAACTCTGCTGACTTAGAGACATTAACATTCATATTGATATTGTGTCAAATCTCTCTCCTCTCAGCTTTTAAGCATTTCAAGACATTGGAGTGCTCCAAAAGGAACAAGAACAAGCTGGGGAGGAATAGCACTAGGCACCAGGACAGGTTGGGGGTTGCTCTGCTGGAAAGCAGCTCCATGGAAAAAGACCTTGGAGCGCTGGTGGACAGCAGTGTGTCCAAGAGAGCCAATGGCATCCTGGGGGGCATAAGGAAAAAGTGTGTCCAGCAGGTCCAGGGAGGTTCTTCTCCCTCCCTCCTCTGCTCTGATGAGACCACACCTAGAATACTGTGTTCAATTTTGAGCTCCCCAGTTTGAGAGACAGGGATCTGCTAGAAAGAGCCCAGAATTTAAGAAAGATGTTAAGGTGCTTGAACACGTCCAGAGAAGGGCACCAAGGCTGGTGAGAGGGCTGGAGCACAGCCCTACGAGTTGTGGATGAGGGAGCTGGGGTTGTTCATCCCAGAGAAGAGGAGGTTCAGGGGAGACCTCATTGCTCTCTACAACTACCTGAAGGGAGGTTGTGGCCAGGTGGGGGTTGGTCTCCTCTCCCAGGCAACCAGTGACAAAAAAAGAGGACAGTCTCAGGGGAAGTTTAGGCTTCACAGAAAGTTCTTCACAGAAAGAGTGATTGCCATTGGAATGGGCTGCCCAAGGAGGTGGTGGAGTCACCATCCCTGGAGATGTTTAGAAGGAGACTGAATGAGGCACTCGATGCCATGGTTTAGTTAATGAGAAGATGTAGGGTGGTAGGTTGGACTCAATGAACTCAAAGATCTCTTCCAACCTGGTTAATTCTACAATTCTGTGTTTCTCTGAAACTGTTGTATTCTAGCATCAGGTTATGTAGAACTACTAGAATCGGTAAGATAATTATCTTTTAGCATGGTCATATGCTTGTATTCATATTCATGTCTACTTATTTTGCAGTTGGGTCCCAAATGCACTGATACTCTTTAATTAATTGTCTTCTTTTGATTTTCTTTCTGCAGAGTAAATAACATGTACAGATATTAACTAGCTTGTTCAACTAAACATGCATTCTACTTTCATCACTCTTGTGGTATGATTAAAATTTTAATCAATTCCCTTATCATTTATATCTCTGTAGCAAATTTATTGGACCTAATTTTCCTCTCCTAAATATGGTAAAGACTTGAACACTTTATTTCAAAAGGACTCTGTAGCGAACTTATTGAACCCAATTTTCCTCTTATAAATATGGTAAAGATTTGAACACTTTATTTCAAAAGAGTTTTGCTTTTTCAACTGTTTCCCCTGTCTACTCCCTTATACATAACTGAACGATCACTAAACCCACTTTTTAAAGTATATTCACTAAACCCACTTTTGAAAATATATTAAAGTGGTATTTCCCTAATGATTTTTGGTTTTCTAAAGTGCAGAAATAAAAAAAAAAATATATAAAATACCTCATTCTGTGAATTTCTTGATTTTCAAATCTCCAGTTATAGAATCATAGACTCATAGAATCAACCAGGTTGGAAGAGACCTCCAAGATCATCCAGGCCAACCTAGCACCCAGCCCTAGCCAATCAACTAGACCATGGCACTAAGTGCCTCAGCCAGTCTTTTCTTAAACACCTCCAGGGATGGTGACTCCACCACCTCCCTGGGCAGCCCATTCCAATGGCAATCACTCTCTCTGGGAAGAACTTCCTCCAAACATCCAGCCTATACCTCCCTGGCACAACTTAAGACTGTGTCCTCTTGTTCTGTTGCTGGTTGTCTGGGAGAAGAGACCAACCCCCACCTGGCTACAATGTCCTTTCAGGTAGTTGTAGACAGCAATGAGGTCACCCCTGAGCCTCCTCTTCTCCAGGCTAAACTAGCCAGTAAGGGTAGCCAAAGCTTTTTTGTTTGTTGTTGTTATTTAATAATGCATTCTGACTCTTTGTATTCTTTGCCATTCATATCTAATGCAGTGTTCCCTCCAGTATAATAGTTAATTTTCACACAACTAATATAAGTTAAATCAAGCTGAAAAATTTAATTCCTCCTCTCAACTTTCATGGAAGAATTTGTTACTGATAAACTTCAGACTCATCATTTATCAAAGGGCAAAGCTGCCTGAGCACATAACTATGTAAACTGAATTGAATTAAAAAAAAAAAATAATAGTGTGAGTTTCATGAACAGTTTTAAGGTTCACTCAGAGCTCTGCCAGAACTAAGCTGCCAGAAGACTTAAGCACAGTCTGGGGAATCAGGAAACCTGTGCACATCTTCCAGCCAGAGCATAGAACTGATAATGCTGGAAGACATAAATTAGTTAGAAAAACCTCAAGTATGCTTACACACAACCACTCCAGTCGGAAATGCCACCAAAATACCATTTGATATCAGGTTAAAAAAATGTCTTTCATACTATCACAGATTTTCCTACTATTTAGGAAGGCTTCAGTAGTGGACAGTCAAAGGAGTGAAGCACCTGCTGATGTTTGAACATTTCAGTAGTGATATACATGAAAGCTTTTCCTGGACATAGGAAAAACAAACAAACAAGCAAACAAAAACCTCACTGAAAGGCTTGTCAGGCATTGGAACTGGCGTTCCAGGGAGCCGGCTGAATTGCCATCCCTGGGTGTATTTAAAAGCCATCTGGATGTGGCGCTTGAGGATATGATGTAGTGGTGGACTTGCTAGAGTAGGATTAATGGTTGGATTTGATCTTGAAGGCCTTCTACAACTGAAATGATTCTATGTTTCTATGATTCCACCTTTCCAAACTCAGTGCATATGTCATCATCACCGTGCTTTGTGTCTCCTACTCACACTCACTATGATTCCACCCATTTCAAATTCTCATACTGCATTTAAATTTCACAGGCAAATTTTTACCTAATCTGAGTTTCTGGACCTTAGGTTTCATAATTAACTTGCTCTACAGAACTTTGTCAAAACTGTCTTCTGAAATTTTCCATTGGACAAAAATTGCAGTGCTGTTCAGCAAGATGCCTGCAGTCTTCAAGGTGTCAGCATTTTCAGCACCAATTAATAGATATTTGATTGCTGAATGAAAGTTAAAATTTTCTCTCACTGGCAGCCCTGGCAGAAATAATCTGTTGTTTTGGCAAGTTTGTTACCTAAAGAATGATCTGGGTTTTTTGAAGTAATTAATCAGCAGAGATAGCTGCCTAGGAGGTAGCTGTATAGGAGATTCCAGGAAAGTTGCTTGCATAGACTGATATGGATAAAACAGAAACATTACTTATCTTCACCTTCATGAGCCTAATGAGATGCTTATATCTGTTTTTCAGATTGGCTGGTCCTTTTTTGCCCCTGACAGAATATGCTCTTATCCCTACATCCTAAGTAGACGAGGAAGAGAGTTCAAGCAAGGCAAATGAATGATAATGTACCTTTATAAAAATAATAATTGTTTGTCTTTTGACACATCAGAGAGAGAACAAAGAAGGTAAGTGTGTGGAACACACAAGAGGATGGAGCCAGGCTCTACTGGGTGACACCCAATGACAAGACAGAGGGCAATGGGTGGAAGCTGAGGCATAGGAGGTTTCATGTAAACATGAGAAGATATTTTTTTTCCCTGTGAGGGTGACAGAGTACTGGAACAGGCTGCCCAGGGGTGTTGTGGAGTCTCCTTCTCTGAAGATATTCAAAATCTGCCTGGATGCATTCTTGTGTGACCTGCTCTAAGTGATCCTGCTCTGGCAGGGGAGTTGAAATGGATGAGCTTTTGAGGTCTCTTCTAGCCCTGACATTCTGTGATTCTATGATTCTGAAAACGCTGCAATGTGGATGATGAATGCAGAAATGAAAGGAAGAACACAGAACATTCTTCATGATGAGGTAGTATCAGCAGTTGTGGGAAGACAGCTGGCATAGGTTAGTAACGTAGAAGGAGCATGGAGTTTAAACATGAATGTATTATGTGCTAAACAACATTCATTTATACCTTCTTGCAGAAAGAGAGAACTGAGAGTATGCCTTTTGATTTACAACATCTGAGGGTGTTTGAACAGCTGGTTTTTATTCTTGTTGGTAGGTTCCAAAAAGACTAAAGTAGGGATTAAATCTGCCAGAAAAGAGATGATGTTTAATGAAACTGGATTGATGGGAAAAGAGTTTAAACATTTTAACAGATGAAACATTTCAACGAACAAATAATGATGGCTTTGATGAGTTTTAAACACAAGGCTGCGTTCATCATAAATTATAAGATACAAAAAAAGGAATTCTACAGTCAAAAGACAAGCCTGTTTGTATCATTAATGAATGATGAGCAACAGAAGAACAAAACCCAAATCTCAATATGAAGAACAATGACAACTTTGATAAGTTCATTACAGAGGCATCCCCATGCTGCATAAAATATGTAGGATTCAAAAGACAAAGAATTGTATTTTAAATCCTAGGAAGAAAGCCTTTATGTGATTAAAATTTAGCGTCTGGCTGTAATAATTTTTAAATTAAAGAGTGTAACTACTTAAAACTGGGAAACATGTAGATTACAGGCTTAATTAAAACAAATCAGAGTGAAAGGGAATTCAGCATTCATTTTTCTTGGAGTGCACTTTTCGACACTTCATGAATAATGTATTATTGCCGTGAATGGGGTCACATATTAGAGATAGTATATGTGTACTTCTGTATACATAGTATATTACACAATCATAGAATAGCAGAAACACAGAATGTTAGAGGTGGAAAGAGACCTCCAGACATCATCAAGTCCAACTCCCCTGCCAAGGCAGTATCACCCAGAATAGCTCGCTCAGGAACACATCCAGGCAGGTTATGGAAGTCTCCAGAGAGACTCTGCTAGTTTGAAGCAGGCTAGAATGTTTTGGTGAGAAGAACTAGATTAGAGGCTGTGGAAGGAAAACAGTGGTGATGTCTACTTCCCTCATAGGCTTGCTGAGATGTATCAAAACATAAGTCAAAACATAGATAACACACTCAGCACCACTCTCCCTGGGGCTGCTGGCTGAGCTGCATCTTACTCTCTAACCTCACCCTTCATTTTGGACTAATCCACTTTGTTTCCTAACCCTCTGGCCGAACCTCCATTCTTCCTTGGGACTGGTAAGGTTGAGAGGAGCAGGGGGAAGGTGCAGGGGTGGTTGAGAGCCCCTCCTGGGGACTCAGGTTTCTGGGAGGGGAGTTGTGTTTCTGTATTACCTTTTACCTCGTATATTTCTGTCTATAGCTGTATGTACTGTAAATATCTGCTTGCATATTGTGCTAGCTGTAAATAGAAGCTTCATTCATATTTCCAGAGCTGGCTGAGTCTAGTCAGGGTGATTTCTAAAGTGTGGGGGGGCAGGGAACACCCAAACCATCACATCAGACTCAGCATTGGACTGTCTGCATCAGGCCCCTGTTTCTCTCTCAATCTGCTGAGCCCAAAACTGGACACAGTTTTCCAGGCAGTCTCACTAGGGCAGAGTAGAGAGGGAGAAGAACTTTCCTAGACCTGCTGGACACATTTTTCCTGATGTCCCCCGAAATGCCATTGGCTCTCTTGGCCACAAGAACAAATTGCTGTCCCAAGCAGAACTTGCTGCTCACCAACACTCCAAGGTCTTTCTCCACAGAATGTCTATCCAGCAAGGCAACCTCCAACCTGTACTGGTGCCTGTTGTTATTCCTTCTCAGATGCAGGACCCTGCACTTGTCTATATTGAACTTCATGTGGTTAGCCTTTGTCCAGCACTCCAGCCTGTACAGATCACGTTGGATGGCTGCACAGCCAGACAGAATGTCAGCCATCCCTCCAGTTATTTATTCCATGCCAACTCAAGGTGGGATTCCTCTGACATTTTGCTCCCCAATACACACTTCAACATAAATAAGTATTGCAGACAACCACGAAAAAAAGCCAAACCAAAACCAACCAACCAACCAAAACCTTTACATTTGTTAAAAAGTCTCTTTCCACAATATTTTTCTATTCCTTTTAATCAAATATTAACATGCAAATCATTTTAGAAGGGACAGTGTGTACTCTGAGAGCAGTCTGTGTTGTGTCTGAACAACTCAACAAAAGGACAAAGTATTCAACATTACTTTGTTGGAAGGAGACATAGACAGATCTGCTAAAGAGATAAAGTTGAAATCTGTTCCTAATCTGGAAATGATAGAGTGACAGCATGGAATAATGTTAAATTAATAGGCATGAACACTGTAATTTAGAGAAGCTGGTCTAATTTACACAATGTCTGTTTAATCTGCCAGGAGAAAGTGAGGGTGACAGACATGCACACTCTGCAGACTCACCTTTTCAGTCATCCCTGCATTATGTCATTCTTGCCTGTACTCCTGCAGCAGACCACCTGCTGAAACAGAGATTTCTCTCAGGCCTGATGCTTTCCAGTGCAGTATCATTGGGCTAATTGCATCACAAGAGGTCCTTTTCCAACTGCAAAAGGGTAAAACTGTGTATTGTTTTTTCTGCTAGAAAACATGACTAAATTAACATGGCAACAAACAAAGGACTGTTACATTCCTATGAAACTGAAGAATGAAGTCACAAACAGTAGAGATGGTGTACAGCAGAACAGACCTGTGCACTTCCACGTTTGCTAGGTCTAAGGTGGAGATCCCAGACTCCCTTTGCAGCCAAAAGATAAAAGTCATGGTAGTTCCTGTCACTTTGAAATCTGATTTCTCTCCAGACACCATACCCCTTGCAGCATGCTGGTTTCTGTCACAGGTAACACCTATGAAAATTTTTGCTTACCTGCTTCACCTGGGAGAAAACAGAGCTATAGTGAGACAGGATCCATAAAACAATGTAATGCTACATTGTGGGGGAAAAAAAATCAAGTTTTATTTTTATAAAAATGTGAAATACTGGAAAATGTAAAAATTGTCTAGATGTGTAAGTTATAGTCTCAAGTAAGACAGGCTCCTATGAGTTGCAGACCCCTGGAGAATTGTTCTAGTTTTCCTGACAGAGGTGGTTTTAGATTGTTTTTGATGATGGCTTTTATCTTTCAAACCTAAGATTAATGAGCTGCTACATTATTTATTTTCATTAAAACACATACTGTGTGCAGAATTTTTATTCATCCATACTGCCTGAGAAAACTAGAGTAAGAAGTTACTCTGGGATTGGGATTTTGGAAATTCCTAGAAGTAAAGGAAGGAATGAGTTGTTCCTTGGGTTTTGTTAACTCAAGAAAGCTGCTTTAACAAGTTTGTGTGCCTTCTAGTCCCATGAGCTGGACAACAGCTACATGCCTACAGTGCTTAATTCTGAAGATGGTTTCTGTCATGCCAATTAAGCCTCTAAACTATACATTTATAGATAACAGCCACTGAAGTTGGTATAAATGCTGAAGTTCTTAAAAGGACATGGGAAATGCTCAGGATCACAGAATCACAGAATCATAGAATTGTCAGGGCTGGAAGGGACCCCAGGGATCATCCAGTTCCAACTCGCCTGCCGTGGGCAGGGACACCTCACAGTAGATCAAGTTGCTGGCCAGCCTAGCCTTATAAACCTCCATGGATGAGGCTTCCACCACCTCCCTGAGCAAGCTGTTCCAGTGTCTCACCACCCTCATGGTGAAGAACTTCTTCCTAACATCCAATCTGAATCTATCCACTTCTAGTTTTGCTCCAATCTCTCTAGCCCTATCATTACAAAACGTCCCCAAAACTCCCTCACCAACTTCTTTGTAGCCCCCTTCAGATATTGGAAGGCCACAATAAAGTCTCCTTGGAACCCTCTCTTCTCCAGACTGAATAGTGCCCAAGCACTCTTGGCATTATCCCTTAACTTCATATCAAGATTCTCAGCCCCAAAAGCTTCTGTCTCTGTGGTAGCCTGTGTAATGAGGAAATACCATGAATCTTTGAGGATTAGTGGGGAGAATCCAGAGACTGCTTGAAGATCAGCTTTGCTGAGAAAGGATGTATCTCAGGTAATAAAGAGCTCTAGGACAATAACGGTCTAGAGTGTTACCTGGTTTTGTCATCAGCAGAACTCCTGCATCTCTTGTAAAGTTTTGCTTAGTAGCAGCAGCAAAGACTAAGGAAACAAATAACCACAGTCAAACATTGGAAAACATTTTGTGAAGAGGTCCTGAAGGCTCTTTTCAAGAGAGTTCTGCCTGAATGCTTTTGAGAAAAGTTTTGACAGATACTTTTAGGGATTAAATACAGATTTAAGAGAGAAGTAGCAGCACACAAATTTGTGAAGCTTCTCCTAAACCTATTGTTGATGATTTCATGGAAGTGATATTACATGAAATGGTAATGCAGACATTCATGTGGGCTGCCCAGGGAGGTGGTGGAGTCACCATCCCTGGAGGTGTTCAAGAGAAGCCTGGATGAGGCACTTAGTGCCATGGTCTAGTTGACTGGATAGGGCTGGGTGCCAGGTTGTCCTGGATGATCTTGGAGGTCTCTTCCAACCTGGTTGATTCTATGATTCTGTAGCATTTCTCTCTTTTAGTATTTGTTAATGTTTCTTCCTTTTTTTTTTTTTTTTTTTTGAATCTCTGATTGCATGTGTAATTTTGTGAAATTTTGATGATGACATCTCAGGGATAATTTTTTTTCATCTAAGTATATAAAAGAGTGAAGGATTAATATAGTTTTGTATCTGCCTAGAGAAAAGAAAAAAGGATATTTCTTTTCTATATTAGATAAATACTTTTGTTTTCTTCATAAGCAAAGACAGAGAAGAGGAGGCTCAGGGGTGACCTTATTGCTGTCTACAACTACCGGAGGGGTGGTTGTGGCCAGGAGGAGGTTGCTCTCTTCTCTCAGGTGGCCAGCACCAGAACAAGAGGACACAGCCTCAGGCTGCACCAGGGGAGATTTAGGCTCGAGGTGAGGAGAAAGTTCTTCACTGAGAGAGTCATTGGACACTGGAATGGGCTGCCCAGGGAGGTGGTGGAGTCGCTGTCCCTGGAGCTGTTCAAGGCAAGGTTGGACGTGGCACTTGGTGCCATGGTCTAGCCTTGAGCTCTGTGGTAAAGGGTTGGACTTGATGATCTATGAGGTCTCTTCCAACCCTGATGATACTGTGACACTGTGTAACAGTTAGACAGACAAGCAAGGTTTAAAGGAAAAATAAAAGGCTTACGCAAATCTAATTGAAACTTTTAATTAGTCTTATGCTATTTTTAGACTGTCTGAAGGCTTCATAACTGAGCTTTGTACAGTGGTACAAACAAACAGCAGACTGGTATGAACCTGAAATTCATGATGTTTACTAATGAATTCAGCCTGGAAATCTCTTCATTGAATACTGTGGTTTGATTGCCATCATATTCTGATTGGACCCTTGATATGCACTTTAACGAGCACACAGGATTTGGAATGCAAAGAAGGCTGTTATCAGGGGCATTTCACTGGAGCTGACAAGATTAACACTAAAACAAACAACAGAAACATTTAATGTTCTGTTTTATAAAAAATATTTAAAAAAGAAGTGCAAGAAAGAGTCATCTTAACTTATCAGGAGCTTATAGTGTCTTACTCCAATATATTAATTTTAAATTAAAAGAAATGCCTTTTAATCTCCTTCTTGAGAAATGTACTAATTAATATCACTGGGTTTAGAGTGGGCACCCAAATAGCTATCTTGTTTTTTTCATTCACATTGACCTTGCCATACTTATTTATTATGACAAAGAAGAAATATGACAAGAAGAAAAGCAAAACTGTTAAATACTTTTTTTTTTTTCCTCTGGGAATACATGAACTGCTAATTCCAGTTTCTGAAGTTCATCAATTTCATCAATTTTCTATTAAATTCACTATTTTTATTTATTTTGTAATATTTTATTCAACTATTTGGTTTTATTTTCTATTTATTTTATGAAGGGATTAAAAAACATATTCTAATGTTTAGCAATAATTATACTTATTGGCAATGAATTTTAAAACAGACAATTTGGCTCCTTTCTTCTAAATTCATTTACTATCAAACTGAAGCATGGAATCAATTACTTGTCCTGTTGCCTGTTCTTCACCCCATCATTGGCTAGGGTAGGTAGCTAGGAGGGAAGGAATAAAGTAAACTGCTGAAATGATTGAAGCTTTACTACACTGAGAGACATTTCAAAAAACCCACAAACAGACAGATAGCAGAAGTGGGAGATCTTTTTAACAAGGCTGTAGGAAGCTGGCATGGGCTGGAATTAAGTGGAGTTTAGATTTATTTTCATTTTCTTATTTGAAGCCACATCCCTAGAGGTGATTAAGGCCAGGCTGGATGAGGCTCTGGCCAGCCTGATCTAGGGTAGGGTATCACACAGTATCACAGTATCACCAAGGTTGGAAGAGACCTCACAGATCATCAAGTCCAACCCTTTACCACACAGCTCAAGGCTAGACCATGGCACCAAGTGCCACGTCCAACCTTGCCTTGAACAGCCCCAGGGACGACGACTCCACCACCTCCCCAGGCAGCCCATTCCAGTGTCCAATGACTCTCTCAGTGAAGAACTTTCTCCTCACCTCCAGCCTAAATCTCCCCTGGCACAGCCTGAGGCTGTGTCCTCTCGTTCTGGCGCTGGCCACCTGAGAGAAGAGAGCAACCTCCTCCTGGCCACAACCACCCCTCAGGTAGTTGTAGACAGCAATAAGGTCACCTCTGAGCCTCCTCTTCTCCAGGCTAACCAATCCCAGCTCCCTCAGCCTCTCCTGATAGGGCTGTGCTCAAGGCCTCTCCCCAGCCTCGTCGCCCTTCTCTGGACATGCTCAAGCATCTCAATGTCCCTCCTAAACTGAAGGGCCCAGAACTGAACACAGCACTCAAGGCGTGGTCTAACCAGTGCAGAGTACAGGGGCAGAATGACCTCCCTGCTCCTGCTGACCACACCATTCCTGATGCAGGCCAGGATGCCACTGGCTCTCTTGGCCACCTGGGCACACTGCTGGCTCATGTTCAGGGTGTCCCTGCCCATGGCAGGGGGTTGGAACTAGACGATCCTTGTGCTCCCAACCCTGCCTGATTCTATCATTCTATTATTCTGGAGAGAAAATGTCTGGTGACAAGGTACTGTAGTTCACCAGTCAATGACTTTTTTTTTTTTCCTTTCCAGCATGGTTCAGTTGCAGATCTTCTCAGAAATGATAAAAACAAATCAACACCAGTTGTAAGAGGTTGAAGGTCCATTTATGTTGTTATGTCAGGGCTGGTGACCTTGCTTTCACCTCATTCTGCATCAGAAAGCTTACATGAAGCAGAAGTCAGTTCTTTAGAATGGCAGCACTCAAATGCAACAACAGATTGCAAAGGGAGAGTCTGAGGCATCTCAGACTTTCTTTTATAAACAAATAGTAATCAATATACTATCAGTTTCTGTTATTAAGACAATAACAACAAACACAACCAAGAAATACACTTTAATTCCTAGTGCAACTGCTATCCTGATAAAACAAAGCATTTTTCTCAAATTTAAGGTGTCAGAGTTCACCAGGACTGAGAATTGAGCAAAAAGACCCATTAAATCTTTATTTTCCTTCTACATTGTAAACTAAATGTGCCCATGAGGTGCCCAAGAAGAACTGATTTGATTAGTGCAGAAAGAAAACTGCCTCCTCATGTAAGGACTAGCATTGAGGAGATAAATGTAATTTTATTTATTTTTTTAACCTCAGAAGTGATGTGTATTGATCAACATTATGTAAGACAGGTCTGAATAGCAGGCTGTGTCAGAATCATTAGCAAAGGAAAGGGTAAAGATATCATCTAGAGAGCATCATAGCTTTTATAAGAAGAAAAGAAGATAGCAATGTGAGAGTTTGAAATACCTTGGTCAGGCAGAAGGCTGTTTTCAGACATAGAAAGCATTTAATCAGAACTCAACGGTGAAAAGAACAATTCTCAGAGGCCCAGGTGACTTAGGCACTAGTATTCCACTGGCTTGCAAGGGAAGTTAACTACTCAAATACTAACAACAGAATTCATTTCCCTGAGTTCATGCACTTGAAATGTGAGCTCCTAGTGTAAAAAAAGCCCTCTAGGTCTCTTTCACAGTCAAATGAGACAAATACCCCCAGAAAATGTTTTTTTTTTTCACCATTCAAACTAATAAATACTGGAATAAACTCCTCTACTGGTTTGATTCAAACTTCCCAGAGACTCAAAATAGCTAACAGAATAATACAATAATAGGATGCCTTCCCCTCTCTGGAAAGAAAAGAATTAGATGTAGATAGGAAAAGGGATTAAATCACCTGAATAAATAGCCTGCCTTTGATTTGGAAGTTAAAAAAAAACCTTTAACAATAAATAAAAGGTATTTAAGGTAGGGAAGTTACAAAGAGGCATAAAGAAGGGAAAGAAGACACAAATATATATATAACCAGATTGATGCCAATGGATGAGGGTAGACTCAGGAAATGGTTGTCCACCATGTGGTAGGATGGCCACATGGCAAAGCAGGAGCAGCAGGAACAAGGGTAGTGCTATCATACAGGCATGGAGGGCAAGGAAAAGGCAAGAAACAAGATGTTTCTGTGTTTTTATAGAGGGCTAGACAGGAAGTGGGAGTGGGCTAATCACTACACCTGGGGTCAGGCTCAGACCACCCCTAGGAGGATTAATTGTTTACAACTCCTAAGGGATGTGGTGGATTCCCCTACCTTAGACAGCTTGACAGCGTGCTAGACCATCTCATTTAAATCATTCTCTTACCTTGAAAGGTTGTCCTGGATGATCCTTGGGGTCCTGTCCAATCTGGTATTCTATGAACTCTATGGAAACAGAAGATTCCGCAGAAAGGCTTAGCCACTCCTTTTATCTTGGGATTAATTGCCCTGTATAGACTGCCATTTCTAGCAGCCGCTGAAAAGAGTGCAAAGTTTCAAGGCATAGCTACTTTTTAGCTAGCTAAAGCTAGTTGAAGTCCATTCTCCTGCAGAAGATTTTTGGAGGCATTAACACACTGTGTCAATTGGTTTTTAGTTTTGGGATTGAAAAGGATCTTGAGGCAGATCCACCAGAAATAAGCACAAAGGGGCTTCCATTGTAGAGCATCACAAACACTTTGTTTGTCTGCTTTTTCCTTGCACAAAGAATTATTTTCAAGTTCAGCCCTACCCCAGCAATCTTTCCTTCACTTTCTTTGTTGAAGTGGTTTGGCAGAACCCCCTTTAAGTCCTAGAGGAAAAAAAAAAGGCAAACCCAAAACTGTTGCTTGCTTCTGAAAGAAAAAGTATTTTAAAGATTTTTTTCTGAATTACTGATAGACCTGTTTTAAATTTAACACTGTCTGACACATGATGAGATAATAACTGCTTTTAAAAGCATCTCCAGAATGTTGGTTCTTTATCCCTGGGATAAACATGGCTTTGGTATAACTTCACTGTTTCAGGCATGAGCTATAAAAGCATATCTTCTTGTTCTCACTTGATTTTGCTATTCCTGAGAGCTACTGCCATCCAACAGGCAGAAAAAGGAAAATTCCTGAGGAGAAGAGGCTCCATTAAAACATGTGTTTAATTTGATTTGGAATATGGATCAAGACATTTGGTCCTAAATGCTTCACTTCTCACTACAAAAACATTGCCACCAAACTAAAATATGATGAAAAATAGGAAATTGCAATCATTTAGTTGGACTGCAAGACTATGTAGCACCAGGATGGTGATGAGCAAAGCACCCTCCTTGTGGTCATGTCTTATGATGACCACTTAAAATTCTCTACATAGTGATTCTAAAGCAGTTTTGAGAAAGTCACCCATGATTATCACAAAATGTCCTCTAAAGGTCATCTAGTCCAACTCCCCTGCCAGAGCAGGACCTTCTATATCAGATCACATAGGAACACATCCAGGTGGGTTTTGAATATCTTCAGAGAGGGAGACTCCACAATCCCACTGGGCAGCCTGTTTCAGTGTTCTGTCATCCTCACAGTGAAGAAAACTACTCCTCATGTTTAAGTGAAATCTCCTATCCTTCAGCTTCTACCCATTGCCCCTTGTCTTGTCATGGGGCATCACCAGGAAGACCCTGGCTTCATCCTCCTGATGCTCACCCTTTACATCTTTATGAACATTCATGAGGTCTCCCCTCAGGCTTCTCCTCTCCAAGCTAAAGAACCTCAGTTCCCTCAGACTCTTCTCTCAATAAAGATGTTCCATTTCCTTAATCATGTGCCAGACTTTGTCACCAAGGCACCCACCTCATTCAGCAGAGGGCCTACTTTGCCTCTAACATTAGCGTCTCCTGCAAGGTATTCAAAGAAGCCCTTTTTGTTATCCTTGGCCTTCCTTGAAAGGTTGAGTTCCAACAAGGCCTTAGCCTTCTTAGTTACCTCCCTATATCCTCTGATAACAGTCCTACACTGTTATCCCAGATGGCCACCCCCTCCTTCCACGATCTGTAGTCTTCTTCCATTTATGTTTGTTTAGGAGTTCCTTAATTAACTATGCAGGTATTCTGGCTCCCTTTCTTGATTTCCTACTTGCTGGGATGAGCTGATCTTGTGCTTGGAAAAAGAGGTCCTTATATATTAACCAAATATGATGGGTCCCTCTGCCTTCTAGTATGCTGTCCCATGAGATTTCACCCAACAACTGTTTGAAAAGGCCAAAGTTTGCCCTCCTGAAATCCAGGGTTGTAATTCTGGTTGATACCTGTTCCTACCAGACAACATCTTGAACATCACCATCTCATGATCACTAAGGCCAAGGCTGCCCTCAACCTTCACTGCTTCAACCAGACCCTTCTTGTTGGTTAGGATAAGATCCAGCAGTGCTCATCTCCTACTTGTCTCCTCCACCATTCGCATCAAGAAGCTATCACCAACGTATTGGAGGATTATTTTGTGTCATTTGTCTGTAACATTTCAGTTAAATTTAGCTTTAGGAATTTCAGCTCATTGTTTAAGGACAGTGTTTTTATTATTTATTCTTTTTTTTTCCTCCCTGCAAAATTATCCTCTAGCTTTGCTATTTGGAGTTGTTTGCTTCTTTATTACATAGTTACTGAGTAGACTTTCATGAGCAGT
Source organism: Pogoniulus pusillus (assembly GCF_015220805.1). Taxonomy (NCBI): domain Eukaryota; kingdom Metazoa; phylum Chordata; class Aves; order Piciformes; family Lybiidae; genus Pogoniulus; species Pogoniulus pusillus. The sequence continues at coordinate 34,562,715 of NC_087264.1, forward strand.
TATGATGTGCCAGTCAAAACCTTTGGCACTATTCACAGGTTCTTTTATAAACTCATGATACAGAATTAGAGAATCACAATGTTGAGGATTGGGAGAGACCTCAAAATACCATCCAGTCCAACCTACCTGCCACAGCAGGACCACCTAGAGAAGATCACATAGGAATGCATCTAGGCAGGTTTTGAATATTTCCAGGGAAGGAGACTCCACATCCTCTCTGGACAGCCTGCTCCAGGGCTCTGTCATCCTTACAGGAAAAAATCACTTATCTTCACATGGAAACTCCTCTGCTCCAGCTTGCACCCATTGCCCCTTATCATTGGGCATTACTCTCACGTATTTCTAAACATGAATGAGGTCACCTCTCAGGATCCTCCAAGCTCAAGAGCCCCAGCTGCCTCAGCCTCTCTTTGTAAGAGAGATGTTCCACTCCCTTAATTATTTTCATGGCTCTGCACTAGGTTCTCTCAAGCAGTGTTCTGAGGCCCTTCTTAAACTGGTGGGCCCATAACTGGACACAATATTCCAGATGCAGCCTCACCAGGGCAGAGTAGAGGAGAAGGAGACCCTCTCTCCACCTGCTAATCCTATTCCTTCTAGAACACCCTAGGATGCCATTGACCCTCTTGGCCACAAGGGCACATTTCTGTCCCATGGAGAACTTGCTGAAAGACCTCACACTTTGTATAGATATATTTATAAATTGTATTATTATTTTTCTTTTTTATTTCATATTTTTCCTCTTTATTTCCTCATTTTTACCTCTTAGATAGATGTGCCTTCCTTTTCTTCAGCCAATGTAGTGAGCTACTGAAGAGGTCCTGTTACTACTCCAAGCAGAGATGACAAAGTGTTGGTCATGCAAAGGCTAGTTTCAAAGCAAACACTACAGATCAATTTTAATTTCTATTGTTCTCTTTTTATCTCCCTTCTCCCCCATCTCTCTGCTTTCCTCTCCATCTTCTGTTTCCCCCCATTTTCCTTCCTTCCCCTCCATCACCTTCCTTTCCCCTATCTTCCTCTTTCATCAATACCTCCACCATTTTCCTCTCAATCTCCTTCCTCTCAGCAGCACCTCCCATTTTCCACCATACCTGCCCCCTCTCCCACCCCACACAGCATTTATCCCTTTTCCCCCAAACTCAGAGCACCTGAGTCCTGTTGGAGTCTCCTCCCACCCCAGGTGTGACCACTTTACCCTCCCTGCCTACTCCCCTATTTAAGTCACTCCAGGGAAAGCAGAAGCCTCAAGCTTGCCCAATTGGGCAGAGGGATCCTTCTCTCATCACTCTGGTGAGTCCCCACAGGGGTGTGCACTGGGTGTATGGGAGTGGGACAAAAAGGCCGGGGGGCCTCTGGTGGCCCCCCGGTTCCGTAGGACTAGGTTTCATGATCAATTGCTCTAATGTCACCTATGGGTGCTGGCTGAGCTCCTCTGTTTGGCTGCTTCTTTCTGCTGACTTGTAACACTGTAAAAATGCCAGGAAGAACCGTTTTGAGAAGCCCTGGATTACTATGGAGGAAATGTCTGCGAATTGCTAGCAAGGAAAATGGAATAAGCCTCCAATGTCATTGGCACTCTCTTATGCCAGAGTGGCTGGAGTGGGTTGAGGAATTCCTCCCTCACTGTTGCAATTTATCAGCCCAGCTCAAAAGAGTTGGAAGGAAGATGAAGCTGTGTTTACAGCAAAGCTAAATTTACAAGCGTATGTACACAAGATATTTACAGTTATACACAAAGCAGAAATAATGCAGGAATCCAAATTCCTTCTGGGATGAAAAAACTGCCCAGAAGGAACTCAAAGTTACCCACTCTCTTTCCCAGACAGGTAACAAGCTTACTTGTTACCTGCTAGAGGAAGTGTGATGGTTTGGGTGTTACCTGCCCCTTACTCTTAAGAGAATCCCCCAGGCACAGGATGCATGAGAATTTCCCCCAGGCAAACCAAATGCCCCCAAACCCCAGGGCTCATTTTCTCCCATTGGCCCCAAACAGGCCAGATTCACGCTGGCAGCCAGCAGCCTCGAAGGCTGTAGCCTACCCCAGGGTTCTGCTACATAACTACCCAGTTACCGGGTAAGGTCCCTCTGGAGAGTTTGAGGGGCAGGGAGAAAAGAGAGTGAATTGACCTTGCTGCTTGCTTTTAAAGTGCTTGCAGGATGGATGGGATTGAATAACATAATTACAATACCCAGGGGTGACTACTTCATCCCCTGGAATGGATCTTTGTCTCTGTAGGGTTTTTTGGGGAAATCTGGGATAACCTGGAACCCCTCAAACCATGACATGAAGAAAGGGAGACAAAAAGAGAAAGATTTGGCTTTGCTGCCCGCTTATAAAGTGATAGCAGGATTAGAGATTGAATAACAGATTAACCATTTCCAGAGCCCACCTCTCTGGTCCTCCTGGAGAACTTTATGGCTTTCTTAAGGGAACATGGACCAAACTGCCACACTGGGCACCTGGGAGGATTGGGAAGGGATTCACTGGTCCCTCCTGCCTTGCCAGAGAGGGCCCTGCTGCCATTTCTCCCCACCTCTTCTGTCCCTTTCTTTTTCCAGGTGACAAGAGAGCAGGAAATTCCCTGTTTCATGTACCACCCACACTTGCTTGCTCTTCCTCAGAGAAGGGTGCTCCTGGCTTCATCAGAGCAGACAGAGCCTGGCTCCACCAACTGATCTCATTTTTGGCTTCCCTGATGTTCCTAAGTCTTTCAACTCTATCTTGCAATTTTTCAACCTCTCCTTGAAGCTGTGCTGCCTGGCTGAGCAGAAGATTTTGCTTGGGATTCATAAAGAGTTTCACAAGTAGCCAGCTGCTGTTTCAACCCTCACAGTCAGCTGGACCCTTAGTAACACAAGCCTCGTATTTTCACTGGAGAAGTACCTGTCCATTTTACAATAGGCATGGTGCAATCATTATACACTTAATGTAATAAACGTGTGTTTGCTAAACCCTGGCTCCAAGGAAAATCTTTCACAAGAGGTGCTGTTTTCAGTGCTATGTTTATTGCTTGCCTATCTCAATCAAAGCCTAACTCCTATGCCCAAGGGAGACATCTTCACTTATGACTTGGCACAGTGTGTACTTAACAGATGGACAGAAGCATAAGTAGCCAAAAGCTGGTACTCTGTGCGCATTTAGGGTGTTTGCTGATGACAGGCTTCTCAGAGAGGAATTTTCAAACAGCTGTCAATCCTAAAGCTACAACCCCATCTTTAAAATTGATGGAGCTCTACTAATTCAGCTTTGAGATATTCCTGCTGAAAAAAAAAAAGTCTAAAAGACAAGTTCCAGCCTATGCAAGGAGAACATTGACTAGGGATTTTTAATTCCATGGTGCATGTGAGCTGCAGCAAGGGAGAATGCATAAGGCTTGACTCCTGGAGCACTGCATTCTGACATTATCTTCTACTTGCCTCTGTGATAATGTCCTTTACTAAACACAGCTGAAAGCTGAAGCTTCTGGGAGATGTTTGGAAACCAGGCCAAGTAGAATGGTATCTTTTCACCACAGATAGGCATTTATGCACAAATACACATTCATGCAGCTTAAATCTCAGTGGCCACTGAGGACATCAGCGCTTCCAAATTGTCACATTCATACAGGGTCAAGAAAGGCAAAGCGAGCTGATTATTTCAAATGTTCAGAAGGTTCTGCAGAAAATCCACTTTTTCCTCCCAAATCCTTTTTATCTTTGGAGTCAAGGGATCACATAGTGAATCTGATTGGCTCTGTCAAGAAGAGCAGGACTTCTGTGTTATCTTCAAACATCTGTGATAAATATTTGATCTGTGGCATTCTGTTTCAGGGAACTATTGCAAACAGGGATGATAACAAGGAAATCTCTTCATTGTAATCAATTCTGCTAAGCATCTCTGGAAGCTGTAGAGGATACTCGTGCAGCACACATTCTCCGTGGAAGGGTACAAAGTCGTGTGGTCAGAGTTCTGTCCTACATTCTCCCCTGTCCATACTTCCAGTGCTTCATAACACTGTTCCAGACACCTATTCTCTCTCCACTTTGATATAGCTGTTCAGAAGAGATTGCAGCAATTATTATTTCCCATTTAAATGATTTTTTTTTTTTAATCAGCTGATGCTTGATGTGTGCTTTGAGGTTTTACCTGTAAAACATTAATAGATCAATGCACAATGTTTAGGAAGAGTAAATTAAAATTGCTGTTATGGAATGCTTGTCACAATGCTTTCATCTATGAATGTATGTAAGTGTCATCAGCTGTAAGAACATAAATAGAATTAAATCATGATTAAGTGATATAAAGTTTTCAAGGTAGAATATTGTAATTGAAATTTAATAACCCTGTGATGGTTTGGGTGTTACCCACCTCCCCACTCTTATGAAATCACCCAGACTAGACTCAGCTGGCTGGAAATTAAGAAATGAAGCTTTACATTTATATCTTAGCACAATTTACAAGCAGATATTTACAATATATATAGCTATATACAAGTTAAAAGTAATACAGAAACACAGTACCCCTCCCAGAAAATATCAGAGTCCCCAGGAGGCCTCCTGACCCAATCCCCCTTCCCCCTCCCTCTTTCCCTCCCTTCAGAAATAACCAGATCAACCCATGTATATCTCACATGATAAATCTGGAGATCTTAGGTGAGATGTCGAAAAGGTGACAAGGAGGTTAGAGGAAAAAGGGTTAGGTGGATTACAGAGTTAAGGCAGACAGCCACAGAGACCAGGCCACCATAAAGAAGGCACAGCCAGAAGTGAGAGCTGAGCAGCGTGTCTTGTCTATATTTTGGCTAGTTGCATTTCTCAGCAGAAGAATGGGTGTTATAGGGCACATGTTGGGTTTTTTTCCTTCTTCTCACAGCTAAGGATTTAATTTCCCTCAGTAAATCCTCAATGTGAGGAGGTGACAGAGCCCTAGAACAGGCTGCCCATAGAGGTTGTGGAGTCTCCTTCTCTGGAGAGAGAGAAAACCTGCCTGGATGCATTCCTATGCAGACTGCCCTAGGGGATCATGCTTTGGCAGGGGGTGATCTCTGGAGGTACCTTCCAACCTCTAATGATCTGTGATTCTCTAAATCAAAGTCTTCACACAAAAACTGGAGTGGTGGCCTGAATTCAATGTTTTGTCTAATTGAGTCTTCAGGTACTGTTACATAAACAAAACACTCATTGATTTGCTAAATCAGCACCTCATGCCTCTCACTGGGAATCAGCTGCTTATTGAATTTTTTTGTGGGGGAAGACACACTTAACATCTATTTCTAAATATTTATTTGCTTATTGTCATGTTCCCCAAAAAAAGACTATCTAGAGGCCTTTATCAACTGGAGCTTTTAGAGAACTTTCTGCCAAATATTGTCCATTGACATTTAACAATTGCATAAAAATTAGTGTATAATAATTGTTGAAGGAGCTGCTATTGTTCTGGAAGGAGCTGACCTTGAAAAGTGTAATCACCCACATATTAGAAGAGGAGTTTCTGGCAAAGGTGGTTCAAGGATGTTGCTAGGTCTTGTAGGAAAAAAATTAGAGAGGCAAAATCCCATTTAGAACTTAGGCTGGCCACAGCTGTTAAGGAGAAAAGCCTGGATGAGGCACTTAGTGCCATGGTCTAGATGACTGGATAGGGCTGGGTGATAGGTTGGACTGGATGATTCTTGGAGGTCTTTCCAACCTGGTTGATTCTATGTTTCTATGAAAGAGGTGAAAACTGCAGCTAGTATCATGCTTTTGCCGGTATTGTGCTGGAAATAAATATTATTTACAAAAAGAAAAAGCACAGTGCAGCTCCTGTTGAAACACAAAGAGTAGCAGGAAAGCTCAAGGTGGGTAGGAAGTGTTTAAAAGGTCTGTTTAAAGGTGAGGCCTTTGTTACTGGGCAGTAAAACTCAGTATGTGATAGAAGTAATTTTTAAATGAAGGAGAATTTGATTTGATTATGTTTACTTTATTGACAGTATTTGTTGTTTGAAGTAGCACTGATGGTATGGAGAAGTGACGCCGAGAATATGCTAGTTTGAGCTATCACACAACTAATTCTATTCAGTGATTTTACTTTGCAGCTTAGTCTCTTCTAACTTCTTTCTGCAGTTAACAGCATCTTTTTATTTTTTCTTTCCAGAGAGTTTTTACCTCTAGAGATTATAATGCTTAGTGTCTGTAGTTACTGCTGTAGTTACTACTGAGGATTGGCATGCAGGAAGGCTTTTTCATACACTTGCTCCTATAGAAACCAATGTAGCACATTGAGGTGCCATACAGCAAGAGATTGCACCTGTGGGAAGGAGTGGACAAGTGACCAACAAGGCATCCCACTCTGCATAAGTCTCATTCAGTGTAAAGCTGAGGGATCACAAGAGTTGAGCCCTCTTCTTCAATGGCCACCACCTGAGGAGAGCTCTGTCCGTTTTGCCTTTGATCCCAATCCATGCACTCCTGAACACATTTCCAAGATTCAGGTCCAGAATCCAGTTCCCACCAACTTCTCAGTCCATTCTAGGACTGCCCACAGCATCAGTGGTGACAGCAAAGTAATTGCCATCAGGAGGATTTGGTTTGATACTGGATTTGTATATATTTTAGTGTTACTCTTAGTAAATCTGGTTTAGTTTTCTATTCCAATCCATAACTTTCTCTCTCTTACTGCCTTTTAGAAGGAGAGGGGTCAATAGAGATTATCTGCCATTTGTCTGGTGGCCAGCCTAGCCCCAACCCTTGACAGAGGGCCAGAACTTCACAAACTTCAGAAAAATTAGTATAAATGTTTGCCTGAATCTTTCCTGATAAATTGCATCCCTTTTTACCGCTCTTTTTTTTTTGTCACTCTGAAATGGTTGATATGCTCAAGGTATACAAACAGTACACTATAACTCAGTTTGTGGACTACACAGAGTGGTTAACACATTCTGAGCGATCTGTAATCCATACTCAGCAAACTTTCCTTCTCAATAATTCAGAGGTTGAATTTCAATTAAATACAAATCAGGACCAGTCGCTGCTGACTGACTGACCAAAAACACAACCCTGGCTGTGATTATTACTGTCCTTTTAGCTAATTAAGCATGTAAAAAGTGGACAGAGCCTACAAGATTAATAGAACTCTTCATAGATCAGAAGTAAACTGAAATGAAGATATTCATGACTATTAAAATTCTACACATAAATTATAGCAATTTTTCCTCCCTATGAAGGTAAAATATGGAATTAGTTCATGCTTAGAAGGATTGATTTTAATATCTCCCTTCCATTTTCACAGGCTGGAGCATGCAGACTTTTGGCGTGAAATGTCACAGAATTATATTGACTCCATAGTGATAATTCTGGATTAATGTTTCCATTTTTCACAGTCCATAAATGTGTCTAAATTCAAGCTAACTGAAGCTTCACAGATGATTTACGATGGAACATTAGGAAAGAGGGTACAACTGTCATTCTGGATTAATTAAATTCTAATATAGAGAGAATTAATTTAGTGGATATCCACAATCCTCATTCTGCTTGAAACTAAAAACAAGGGGAAAAAAAACCCAAATATGACTATGTCTCAAATACTCTCCCCTAATCTTGTTTAGTTGCATTAGAAGCTTATTAACTACAACAGAGGCACAGAAGTTTGCAGCTGTTTAGGCATTTTCAGCAAAAATAGTGGTCAAATCACATTCTGGCATGTTAAAGACAGATTCCATACAGCTTCAGAGGTGAGCTAATGAGATTAAATCTCAGCGGTTTAAAAGCATTTCTGTCGCTTTCCAGTAGTTTTTGGAAATGCAAAATGCATTTTCATGAAGAATGCAAAAGAGCATTGCTGAAAGTGTGAAAAATAAGTCTTTTGCCCAAGACCTTATATCCAAACCTGATACCAGGCACTGGCCTTCTATCCATGTTACAGTAATATGCAGAATTAACAGCTGTGATAGAAACTGTTCATGTGGTTCTTACAGTAAATATATTGCAGTGTAAGTGAACCTTGACTACTGTGTCCAATTCTGGGCCCTTCAATTTGAGAAAGATGTTGAGGTGCTTGAACATGTCCAGAGAAGGTCACCAAGGCTGGTGAGGGAGCTGGAGCGTAGCCCTGTGAGGAGCAGCTGAAGGAGCCGAGGGTGTTCAGCCTGGAGAAGAGGAGGCTCAGGGCAGACCTTATTGCTCTCTACAACTAGCTGAAAGGAGATTGTAGCCAGGTGAGGGCTGGTCTCTTTTCCCAGGCAACCAGTGACCAAACAAGAGGACACAGTCTCAAGCTGTCCCAGAGCAGGATTAGGCTGGATGTTAGGAAGAAGTTCTGCACAAAAAGAGTGATTGGCATTGGAATGGGCTGCCCTGGGAGGTGGTGGAGTCTGGAGTCTGAAGTCCCTAGAGCTGTTTAAAAGGAGATTGGATGAGGCACTTAGTGCCATGGTTTAGTAAATTAGAAGGTGTTGGGTAATAGGTTGGTCTTGATGATCTTGAAGGTCTTTTCCACCCTGGTTAATTCTGTGGTTCTGTCACTCTATGAATACCCTCAGTACAACAATATAGAAGGCTCAGAAAGACTAAGAGAATAAGCAGAAGCTCATAAAAATCTGTTAAAGGAATTGAGGTACAAAGTTACCGCAATAGAAAGAACATGTTTACAAATTTTGTAGTTCCTGAGCTCAGTGCTGACCATGATCTGAGACCATCACTTGTGCTGGGCATATAAATGGATCTGTGCACACTGTGTTTCATAAAATCACAGAATTGTTAGGGCTGGGAGGGACCTCAAGGATCACCTAGCTCCAACCCCCCTGCCATGGACAGGGACACCTCACACTACATCAGATTGCTCAGATCCACACCCAGTTTGGCCTTAAAAACTTTCAGGGATGAGGCATCTATCTCTTCTCTGGGCAACAGGTTCCCAGAGAGTGTTTAATAAAACTCATTTGGATATGAGACACTTGCTGAAGGGTTCAGCACAGAGGTTTTTGGCACACCCAGTTAACTGGATTACAACTTTCTAAATTCGTTTTCTAGTTGGAAGGTTCAAAACTTCATTCACTTTCAAGCAGTTGATGCTGCTGATAGTTGGATGCTCTTCCATGCAGTCTGCACTATCCTTTCTGAGTCTAGCTGTCAATGGACCACTGCTCACCTTGGGATAATTTTAGGTTGATGGAGAAAATTTCCAGGTTAGACAGGAAATTCTTACTGTTACTCAGAAGTAAAGATTCTAAACAAAGTTATTCTTGACAACAGTTTCAGGCATATGTGCCTGCAGGTTGAGTTCAGGCAAGTTCCCCTTTGCTTTGGCACATAATACCTCATGCAATTACACACTCTTAAAAGCCTGATTCTGTCAAACGTCTTGCACTGTGTGCTGGGAAGCTGTGAATTACACCTGGAGGCACTACAGCTTGGGCTGATGATTGGACTTTTATAAAGTCATTTGCTCTACACGATTGTTCAAGTTTTCATGCAGTCATCTCAAAGCTACTGCTGCAGCGACTGTTTTTAATTGTCATGCAGCCTGCACACTAAAAACAAACAAACAAACCAACCAGGATTGTATTTAAAATACTGCAGGCAACTGGCAAATTGAAGGAGAAAATAGTGCAAAATGTCTTTTCTTTTTACTGAATAGTCTCTTTGAACTTATTTGACAAGACTGACTTCTGGTGCAGGATCCTTGAGTTTGGTTGACATCATCACCCTGACAAGATTCTGTCTCTAGCTTAGGACTTACTGACTTGCAACAGCAGCCTGAAAGCATTACACATTTACAAAACAATAACTTTTCCAGACACTTAACAGTGCATAATATTTGCATTTTCCTTCATGCAATGAGATGATTAAAAGGAAAATATTTGTTCACATTTATTAAGGTGCTAGGGAAGTTACTAATCCAAGAAAAGGCTATATTTGGGACAAATAAGTTAAATTTCAGAAAATATTTAGTAGGAGTATTTATGCTTATTCTTGTAAACTAATGAACTTGAACCAAATCTGCACCAAAGGAACGTATATTTATTTGTCTCTAAAAATACCTGTTTGGAGAGCATTAATAAATCATGACCTTGAGGCAGTAGGGTGAAATCAAATGGATTTATTGTGAATGCAGGAAAAGCGGACTTCTGAATGATGTGGAGGTTATTTGTTAGCTAACAACATTCCAGAAATGTGATTAAGATAGATAAGGTAGTAAAACCTCATCTGGAATGTTCTGTAGGAACGTGGATCCTCACATTTAAGAAGGGACTTTGGGATAAATGACAGTAGAATGATCAAGGCAATTATCTTACAGCCATTTAATACTGAAGGAGACTGAAATAATTTGGTTTCATTTCCCCACAGGAGTTAAGACCATATTTATATAGGTGTTGGTTTTGTTATCTCCATGGAGGGAGAAGAAATGCTTAAATTAATGGAAACAAAACCAAATGTATATAAATTCTATATAAAGAAAGAAATTGATTGTGTTGCTCTACATTTGCACTAGATGCCCTATGCTCCCTGCAGAGTGGGATTTAAACCCATTAATTCCTTCAGATTTCACACGTTTCCCCTTTACATTACTGGTTGTTGGTTAGCTAAACTAAAGTCTTCCTATGCTCAGTTTGTATAGAGCTTGTAGATACACATCTGTGCTCTCTCCTTTGAGTCTTCCCTGGTGCTTATAAGAGTTGCTGCTTTTGGTAGATAGGAGCCTAGGAATGGCAGCATTTCCATCTCTAGAGAAAGATGCAGAAGCACTACCTTTACAAGGAAGATACTTGATGTACTGCTATCAGAGAGTAACAAATCAATGAATCTTCCTTCAGAAACACAAATCTAAGTTACTCACTTATTCACCACTTCAGTATCAGATATTACTTGATCCTACAGTGCTATCACCACAGTGAAACCTCAGAAGTGATACAGACATCAGGAAGCTTCTTCACATTATTATTATTTGCTACTTAGTTCTTAATATGTAAGGCTACACTGTTCTATCAGATAAGAGCTGAATAGTCAAGATCAGGTTGAGGGCTGATGAGAGATTTTATATCACTCACTATTATCAAAACCTCTAAGTTGGAGCAAAACACCTGTTGTATCATTCGATGCCTCACACAGCTCAGGTCATCAACTCACATCTTATTTAAACTGGAAGAGGGGAAATTCAAACTAGATGTTAGGAAAGGGTTCTTTACAGTGAGGGTGACAAGACACTGGAATAGGTTGCACAGGGAGGTTGTGTAAGCTCCTTCCTTGGAGGTGGTCAGGGTCAGGTTGGTGATGCCTTGAGCAACCTGTTCCAGTGGGAGGTGTCCTTGCCTATGGTGTGGGGTTTGAAACTGGATGATCTTTGAGGTCCCTTCCAACCTAAACCATTCTATGATTCTATGATTTTGCCAGCTAGGTTTGCTGGCCTTTCACAGTGCAGGCACTCGTTTACCTGCAGAAGACTGTTCAGCTGCTGCTTGGCACAGCAGTACAAAACAGCAGGCGGTGGGGGTGAGTTTTAGTGAGCACAGTAGATAAAGCCTGGAGTTGAAGCTCTGCAGGAGTTTGTTTATTGCTCTGCTTAGAATTTAAATAGTTTGGTGAACTACACTACATAAAATGTAAGAGAGGTCAAAATGGTTTTAGACCAAGGGTGACATCATTCCTGTATCATGTCTCTGACAGTTACCTCTCATTGTTCTCATAATGTGACCATAATGGGGACTAAGCAGCAATTTTCCTACCTTCTAAAGAGTTCCTGAGATATTACTGTAGAAGTCAAGCCAGATAATTTCTCCCTATGTATTGAAAATTTAGTGGTGAAAAATCATAGTGGATTCTCCTGCTCTGGTCAGTTTTAAGATTCAGCTCGAGAGGATCCTGGGCTATCACATTTAAACTACACTATCACCTAAAAAGGTTGGACTAGATGATCCTGATCTAGGGTAGGGTGTCCCTGCCCATGGCAGGGGGGTTGGAACTAGATGATTCTGGTGGTCCATTCCAACCCTGACTGATCCTTGGGTTCCCTTGCAACCTACCATTCTATCTGTGAAAATTTCAGAGAAGAAAAAAAAAGGTTTAAACCCCTGAAATATTAAAGTTATCAGTAAAGTAACCAGCCCTATGTGCCAGTGTCAGTGATATGCTCGAGGCTTCCTAGTAAGTATGCAGAATAAGAGGAAAGGTTCATAGAATAACTTCACCTTGCAGCCCAGACCAGTTGTGTCTTTACTATTTTAGAGACAACTGGGTTTTTTTTTTTTTGGTATTTTTTCAAATTCTTTGCAGGTATTTGACTATGTAGAGCTGTTGGACAAAAATTACATCTTACTAAATTCAAGCCTAATTCTTTAGGACCAGGAAATCAAATCCATGTTTTCAACCTGTCAGTTTTAGTTACACGATGAACATATCAAACTACAGTAGGACCGACTCAGCAGCAAATTTATGTAGTCTAATTTATGGTGTGACAAGCAAAATATACTAGGTGACATAAAAGCTGCAGCAACCAGTGCTGATGAACATATAATTGGTGCCACTTACATAAAGCAGCTTCCTTCTTAAAGGCGAGTTAGCGGTTTGGCTTTTTCTTACACCTTGGATCAAACAACAGAGCTCACTGGGACAACGCTGCCTGCACAGAGAGGCAGTGGCTCATCATATTTTCCTTTTATAAACTCACCTGCATTAGTGGAAAAGGGTTGAAGAGACAGCAAAACTGTCTGACAGTGCAGCATATGTGTCCAAGATACTCAACAGGCAGGAGGGAGGGATGGAGGGAGAAATGAAAGACATTTTTGGTTAGTTTTGTGAAACCAGTATTATCATTATCTGGGAGGTGAGGAAGGAGCTCTAGCTGTATGTTTTATATGATTTTATTCAATTTTTGAGCCTCCCTGTGTCTTTTCCATTAGGCTGCACTGGAATTACTGTTTGAATTGTAAAATTTTAAAGATTTCTACAGTGCTTAATAAAAGTAATCATCAGACATTAAATCAGAGAATCAGGGAATTAACCAGGTTGGGAAAGACCTTTGAGTTCATCGAGTCCAACATATCACTTAACACCTTCTAATTAATTAAGCCACGTCACTAAGCACCTCATCCAGTCTCCTTTTAAACACCTCCAGGGAAGGTTTCTCCACCACCTCCCTGGGCAGCCCATTCCAATGCCAATCACTCTCTCTGTGAAGAACTTCTTCCTGACATCCAGCCTAAACCTGCCCTGGTGCAGCTTGAGACTGTGTCCTCTTGTTCTGTCACTGGTTGCCTGGGAGAAAAGACCAACTGCTACCTGTCTGCAACCTCCCTTCAAGTAGTTGTAGAAAGCAATAAGGTCTCCCCTGAGCCTCCTCTTTTCCAAGGCATAGTTTGGAACAAGCACCAGTAACTGTATATGTCCATATGTATGCATGCCCATGTACTGCCGTTCTATCCTGTCTCATGGTGACCTTGTTCTAAAGTAAGAATGCGAGAACAAAATTCTTTTTCTGGCCTGCTTCATATAGTTCATGTTCTAGAAATTTGTCTCAAAATGTACAATACCCTGTAAGCATTTTTTTTTTAAGCTGAGTGTTTTTGAACAAAAGGGCAGGCATGGAACTTTTGAGCTAGCTTATTTTGGCTCGGGATTTTTCAGACAGATGTTACAAATGATGAGACTTGTCTGTTCTGGGCCTCAGTGTAGAAATTATTCACCACAGCAGACACAAGCCTCTCAATTTTACTGCCAGTTATGAGCCTATGAGCAACATACCACAGTACCTTGATTAGTTTTTGTTTTCACTCCCTCCCAATTATTGGTAGGACTGGAACAGAATGATAAGGATATTCTTGCTGATAAATCTGATTTTGAGAGACAGCTCACTTTCTGTTTCTTTGTTCCTTTGGTTTTGTTAAATTAATCTCGCTATTACGTCTATTACTCCTTTAAAAGAATTTAAGAGCTCAGCTGCCTTACTCCTTGTTCTCTTTAGCATAACCTATTTCTCATAGGTGTTTGTAACATTGTCTTTTCTGAGGTCTGAAATACATGGGACAAACTCAGGATTACTGAGGGAGTAATTAACATGTATAATTAGATCTTGCTTCCCTTTCTGTGCACCTAGTGTACTCTCCTCTGTCTGAATATGGACTCTATTCTGATAAAGTTTGCTTCGTTTTAGTTTGGAACTCAAGGTCTAAGCAAGAATACTGAAGTCTGTCTCCTACTTTCACTGAAGTTTGTAGAACTACAACTACCTGAAGGGTGGTTGTGGCCAGGAGGAGGTTGCTCTCTTCTCTCAGGTGGCCAGCGCCAGAACGATAGGACACAGCCTCAGGCTGCGCCAGGGGAGACTTAGGCTTGAGGTGAGGAGAAAGTTCTTCACTGAGAGAGTCATTGGACACTGGAATGGGCTGCCCGGGGAGGTGGTGGAGTCGCCGTCCCTGGAGCTGTTCAGGGCAAGATTGGACGTGGCACTTGGTGCCATGGTCTAGCCTTGAGCTCTGTGGTAAAGGGTTGGACTTGATGATCTGTGAGGTCTCTTCCAACCCTGATAATACTGTGATACTGTGATACTGTGATATTTTCAATAAGAATACACTGCGTGTAAACCATCCACCTTCCTCATGATGGTTACTAGCCTCTGTTTTTTGCTATCTGTAAATGCCACAGGTGTGAGGAAGTGGGGAAGAGTAACAACTCTTCCTCTTTAACAGATCACAGAGTCATAGAACAATTTTGTTTGGCAGGGACCTCCAAAGGTCATCTAGTCCAAACCCCTCTGCAGTAAGCAGGGACATCCTCCACTAGATCAGGTTACTCAGAGCCTTGTTGAGCCTGACCTTGAAGTTCTCCAGGCATGGGGCCTCAACTACCTCCCTGGGCAACCCATTACAGTGTTCCAGCACCCTTGTGGTAAAGAACTTGTTCCTAACATCCAATCTAAATCTGCTCTTCTCTACTTTGAAACCATTGCCCCCTCATTCTATCACTGCAGGCCTTTGTAAACAGTCCCTCTCCATCCCTCTTGTAGAGTCCCTTCAGGTACTGATTTTTTTCCTAAGTGATATAGCCAATGACTAAATTTGTAGATCTAATTCTGGTCTCATATAAGCCAATCAGAATTCAATTAATCTACTGTAATACAACCAAAACCTAAAACCGAGTCTCCTGGCTGACAGTATTGTGGATTAAAGCAACCAGGTGAACCAGTACGTGAAGGTAGCCCAATAAGTTCCCTCAGTCAGGTTTCTTTTGCAACTGGGTGCTGATAATGTTTGGGAAAAAAATACAACAAGTGTCATGATGATCATTTATAATAAACAAGACTGCAGTGTTGATGTTCTTGCAAAAGATATTCAGGGTAAAGTTTTTGCCAGCACTGAGTTTCCTCTGAAACTTGTCCTGTTTAACTGAGAAAGAATTGTCTTTGAAAGTTATTTGGTCTAGATGGTTTAGAGTATCAAATGATCACAGAGCACTGCCTTTTGCATTACAGTAGCACATAAATTAAAATGCTGCATAGTTCACGCTAAATGTTTTTATGTTCAGAACAAGTTTTCAGGCCCCAACAGAATTAAAATTGAGAATTAAGTTACCTAGTTGTACAAATAGGCATTATATAAATCTCACCACTCGGAAAACTGAAAAGTAAAATTGGTTCTGTTCTAATTGTCTCTGCGGCTCCATTTTCCTTCTGAATGACAAAGCACATCAGGTTGGAATACAGGTTATTCTGTCGTCTCTTGTATTGCAAAGCATTCATTTTCATGTAGTTCCAGTGCAATGCCAGGCAGCATCCCAGCAGTGCATCTAGAAGATTTGACTTTGAAGAACAGCTATCACTCACTTCTGTTATTATCTTTAATATTGCATGCTTGTTTGTGGTATCAGAAACCATGGGTAGAATAGAGAAAGCAAATATTTCACAGAATCACAAAGAAACATTCCGCATGGAAAAGCCCCTCAAGATCACCAAGTCCAACCCATATCCCTGTTCTATAAAGTTTATCCTTAAACTATATCCTCAAGTACCACATCCAAATGACTTTTAAATACATCCAGGGTTGGGAACTCAACCATGTTCCTTGGCAGACCATTCCAATGCCAGACCACTCTTGCTGGGAAAAAAAATGTTTCCTAATGTCCAGCCTAAACCTACCCAGTGGCATTTTGAGGCCATTCCCTCTTGTTCTGTCACTATTTACCTGTGAGAAGAGACCAGCACCAACCTCTCTACGATGTCCTTTCAGGTAGCTGTAGACAGCCATGAGGTCTCCCCTCAGCCTCCTCTTTTTCAAACTAACCATCCCCAGCTCTCTCAGTCACTCCTCATAAGACCTATTCTCCAGGCTCTTCCCCAGCTTTGTTGCCTTCCTCTGCACTGACTCCGGCACCTCCACATTCTTCTTGTAATGAGGTGCCCAAAACTGAGCACAATACTGGAGGTGTGGCCTCACCAGAGCAGAGCGCAAGGGGACAATCACTTTCCTATCCCTGCTTGCATGCAGAAGCACTTTAAAAAGACTATAAATTATCTTATTGTCCTCTTCCTTCCACACAAAAATAATCCTGTTTGAGTGATGAGATTTTTTTCATTGTTTTCCAAATTGATCTTATTTGTGCTACCTTCCGGGAAAGAGGAGTTTTGTACTGAGTACAGTCCTTCGTCACTGTGCACTACTAAGACATGCAGTTGGTGCTGTGTAACATTCTTAGTTCATTTGACTGGATCGTTAAATTCCGATAAAAAAGACTTTGTAATGGGAACCTTAATTCTGCAACTGTCAGAGTGCCTGAGGAACAACAGTAGAATGGACAGTGTTGGTGTCTAGTAAAATTGATTACTCTTTTGGTGCAGAAAATATCCAGCTCTTGCATAGCAGTCACTCCACCTTTAAAGGCTTAGCACTTTTTTTTCTCCTGTATTTTGCAGAAAAGCCTGTATTTTCCCATTCTTCAGATAATTTTCTCAGATGGCTGAGCACATATCTGTAGGTATTAAGTACAGTATATAAAAGATGTCTTTCACCAGCCTGCCTGTCTTTGAATGGCTGTGCTGCAATTTGTGTTACTTTAACCGTGGAGAAAGCCGCAATGTTTGCCAGCTCACTCTACGTTTATTTCCATTCTTTGTTTGCTAAACACTAATTAAGAACAAAAATTAGTCCTGAAATCCCAACTATTCATAAAACTGATAGGAAATAAGTTAAATAAAGTAGATGCCTGATTTTCCCTAGCAACGGTCGTACGCGGTAATAAATGTCAGAATGGTTTTAAGAAAGGATAGGTCCTGTTTAAGTTTAGTTATCAAAATCCACAGCATATAGGCTGACAGCTTTTGAAATACATAAACTGTTTCTGGCCTTTTTGTTTCCATAGCAACTGAGTGCTCGAAGCTTTAGTTTTGCACATGAGGAACAAAAAAAAGTGCACCCTCTCAGGGTAGGATCTGGAAATGTCTGGAACAAAAGAAGAATGTAGGCAGTGGAAAATGAAACAATTACCCTGACATCACCACCCTCCCTCAAAAGTAAATAAGCAAAAAAAGCCTAACAAAAATCTTTTCTCCTTTGTTTTGATCTTGTAGATTGTTGGGGTTTTTTTGTTGCCTTGGATGTTTACACAATCAAAAGCTAGACCCTTTCGTTGTGTAGTCCCTTCAGTAAGGTAAAAAAGCCTGACAGTGACATTTATTCAGATTATCACTCTGCTCACCTTGCAAGAACACTTCATTATAAATGAAAGGGTATTAAGGCATACTGTGTCTTGCCTTACAGAGTATCTCTACCCACGAGTGTGCCATTAAGAGTCTGTCACTATTTCCAGTTCTGCTTTGTCCTCCTTAAAAACCCCTTTCAAAGAGCAA
This sequence comes from Pogoniulus pusillus, assembly GCF_015220805.1. NCBI lineage: Eukaryota > Metazoa > Chordata > Aves > Piciformes > Lybiidae > Pogoniulus > Pogoniulus pusillus. Next base: position 34,580,506 of record NC_087264.1, read on the forward strand.
TGCTGTTTCAAAATATTTTGGAAGGGTTTGCCAGATGCAGGATTATATTCTACCAAATTGAAAGGGGTATTCATGCAAATGTAGAAGCAGATTTGTTTATGTTGCAAAACATTCAGTGAGAACAAAATTGAGAGAAATTATGTACTGGGAGCTACAGAAGGCATCCCATGACTGGTTTATGTTGTAGTATGATGTTGGGCTATATTACATCGTTGTTACAGGATCACAAGGTATTAGGGGTTGGAAGGGACCTCCAGAGATCTCTTTCCCAGCAAGAGCGGTCAGGCATTGGTATGGGCTGCCCAGGGAGGTGGTTGAGCCCTCAACCCTGGATGTGTTAAAAGTCTTTTGGATGTGCTACTTGAGGATATGGTTTAAGGATGAATTTTGCAGAGCAGGGATATGGGTTGGACTTGATGATCCAGGGGGTCTTTTCCAATTGAAATGTTTCTGTGATTCTGTGATTGATTCTGTGAGTCCAACACCCCTGTCAGAGCAGGACCATAATCTACTGAAGGTCACACAGGAATGAATCCAGACACGTCTTGAAAGTCTCCACTGCAAAAGAGAATTGAGGTTTCCAGACACGCTCTATTTTGCTATTTATTTCCTAAAAAAATAAAAAGAAAGTTAAAGATTAGAGGACACCCCCAGACAATTCATCCCCAACAATCAGAACTAGCAATACACAGTCAACAAATGCAGAAACCTGATAGATCTCAGGTATTCAGGGAAATGGATTTAAAGCTTTACTCCTTTGCAGATTTGATCTTGGTCATACCTGGTAGATAATAACAGTACATATGAGAGATGATATCACTGCTACTTAAAATGTACAGACTTCAGTGTGACTGGGACGAGCACCCTGCTCTGTACCATTTCTCTTAGGAAAATCACTTGCATGTAGTGATCGTTCTACCATCTCTGACGAGGGGCAACTGGAATAGATCCATTGTCAACAGGCATTATGCTTATCTCTGACTGAACAGTTCTTGATTACATTAGGCAAAATGAAAGCATTAAAGATATATACAACATGTGATTTGTTGTTCTGAAGGCTTCACTTGTCAAAAAAACCTCAGAGCCTCTAGAACAATAATTAGATTTTCTGCATACAGCATTTGTGTATAGTATTTATGCATAAAAAGCAATTTAAAGGAAGCTGCAGCTGCAATACATTTCACTTAGACTTTTAACACAGTTTTATTGAGGAGGAGTGTGTCTTTAATGCATAATGACCTGATTAACCAAACCAGCTTCTCAAAAGCCATTCCAGTCCGCTGGATAAACAATAGGCCATGTAAAATAGCACAGGAGTGAATGCAGCCTGAGATGCCTTCTTGGTGTCTGTTTTTACTTCAGTAAATGAATACTTAAAACATGTTTTTAGTAGCTGAAACATGCAGCAGTTCAGTAGACCATGAAGGCATCCTATAGGATACAGGACATGTATACTTAAAGGAGTATTCACTGCTCTGGTTTTGAATAAACTGCTCATGCTTTTAGTGTATATAGTAGCCACTGTCTTTGTGTCAAATTTTATCCTTCAGTTCATTCTGGCTTTGGAACATCCTTCTTACAAGGAGAGCCTGAGGGAGCTGGGGCTCTTTAGCTAGGAGAAGAGGAACCTGGGAGGTGACTTCATTCATGTTTATGAAGATGCAAATGGTGAGTTCCAGGAGGATGGAGCCAGGCTCTGGCCGGTATGCCAATGACAGGACAAGGGCCAATGGGTGGAAGTTGAGTTTCATGTAAACATGAGGAGGGATTTTTTTCCCTGTGAAGGTGACAGAACACTGGAACAGGCTGAGTGCTGGAACAAGCTGCCCAGGGGCGTTGTGGACTCTTCTCCACATGGAGATGCTTAAGCCCTTCCTGGATGTGTTCCTGTGTGATCTGGTGTAGGTGATCCTGCTGTGGTAGGGTGTTGGGCTGGATGATCCTTTGAGGTCTCTTCCAGCCCCTAAACGTCCATGATTTGTGGTTTAGGTTTTTGCAAATGTTGCAACATTGTAAGTCTTAGTTTTAACTTCTCTACTTTTGCATCTGAGAATGCAATGGCTTGAATCTAAGTTGCTGCATTTGAAAACTATCTTGTCTTGAAATTCAGCAAGAGTTTCACATTTTGGGAGCTTTCTAAACATTTTGTTTAAAGCTGTCAACATAGCAAAATCCACTGGGAAATCCATGCTTACTAGCGCTTCTTGCTCCCACGTTTGTGTGCTGCCTTAAAATATGATGATGTTTGAACGTGGTTCAACGACAGGAATGACTACTGTTTTCTCCCTTTGTAGGAGAGCTCTGCTATGTTGATAGAACATAAACAATTACAATTAGAAAAGAAATCACTTTCATAGAACCATACACTGGGTTGGAAGGGACTTTAGAAGGTCACCTAGTTCAGTTCCTCTTACAGTCAGCAGGGACATCCTCAACCAGATCAGATTGCCCAAAACCCTGTTGAGCCTCACCTTGAACATCTCCAGGGATGGGCCTTCAATCACTTCCCTGGGAAGCTTGTTCCAGTATTCTACAACCCTCATAGTAAAAAATCGTCTCCTAACATCCCATCTAAATGTGCCCTTCTCTAGTTGGATGCCATTGTCCCTTGTCCTATCTCCACAGGTCTTTGCAAACAGTCTTTCTCCATCTTTTTGTAGCTCCTTTCAGATTCTGGATGGCTGCTCTTAGGTCTTCCCAGAGCCTTCTCTTCTCCAAGCTGAACATCCCCAGCTTCCCCAGCCTATCCTCATAGCAGAGGTGCTCCAACCCCCTGATCATTTTCATGGCCTTGCTCTGGGCCTGCTCCATCAGGTCCATGTCCTTCCTATATTGAGGTCTCCAGATATGGACACATTACTCTGGGTGAGGTCTCACCAGAGCACTTTAACATCTTTAAGATGTTACCACTTCTTTTCAAGACCTATGGAGGAAGTTACAATGTCCAATAGACAAGAAACAGAGCACCACTGACCACGATGCAATTACTATTGCATGGGATTAAATTATGAGGGAGTGTAAACACTGCTAGGATACACAAACAATCTAAATTGAAGTGGAATTGTAGTAACATCAATAGCATAATCCAACAAGGAAGTGCCAGGTTGTTCACTCTCGTAGATCTAGAAGGTCTGTGGTATAAAGAAGCTGGTCATCCTAATTCTGAGTTTTCTTTTCCACAAGAATCAGCTCCTGAGTAGTCTCTATGATGAATAAAGTCTTTTACTTTGGTTGTCAAAACAAGTAAATGATTCCAAAACTTTGTTATTGCCTGTCTCTTCCAGAAATCACCCATTAAATTGAAGCTCAGAATGAATTTAAATACACTGGTTAGCTTTATAATATTTTAAAATCATATCACTTTTTTAGTATCTTCTGAGTGGCACAATTTCAGGGAAGTGTCTCAGCTGTTTCTCTTTTCTTACTGTCATCTAATACACTCTTTAAACACATCACAAACATAAAGCAAATGCTTTTGTCAATTTAAGATGGCATTTCAGGCTGTATTTTTTACTGTGCTTCACATTCAAAGAAAACTCTAGGTTTTTGATTAGAAGAACTCAAAACACAGAATGAACATTCTTGTTAAATTCAGTGACTGACCACAAGATGTCTTGAAACAGCAAGCTGTATAAATGCTGATAAATGACCACTGCATAAATGCAGTACAAAACCAGAACACAGAGTGAAAAAGAGGAAGGAAACTAACCCCATCCCCACCATATTCCTCTCTCAATACAACTTTCCTTCCTCCATAAAATCTACCAATAAAGCACACAAAAAGCAGAAACAATCTTTAGCCTTTCATACCAGCTTGAAATGGCAACACACTCTTATTTTCCTCTCTTCTTTAGTCTTTTTGGTGACCTTTTCCCAGTGCAATTTATCAAATCTCCAGTAGTTGTTCTGCACTCCTCATTAAATGCTAGGAATTTAAAGCAAAGATTACAGGGCACAGACACATCTGTGTTTGCATGGTTAGAATGTACTGGGATATTTTTAAAGACCTGTGTGCATATAAGAAGTTTAGGATTAAAAAAAGCCCAAAACACCAAAACCAAACACCAAATCGTTCACGTTGCTCTATTTAACACAGGTTAAATAACTGTGCGTACCACCATCATTTCTACATTCCTGTGGAGCATTGGACTCCTGGCCCCATTGAAAAGAATCAAAGGAGTAATGAGGTGGCTTCAAGAAGTGAAGGAACAGCTGCAGGGTGGATGTTCATAAGATTAGGGAGAACAGAACAGACTTTAACAGCTTCAGACAAAGAGCGTGAAAGAGGTGCTAGAACTGAGCGTACAAGGAGGACCACTGAAAAGTGAATATAATGCAGGAGTTGCTACATGTGATATAAAAAAATATAAATTATACATGCCACCAAGGCTGTGAGAGTCTCCACAGCAGAAGAAATACTTAGGCAAATTTACATTTTCCCCCTCTTCTTTATACTCTTGTCTCTGTGTTGGCATTCAGTTTGAGATATTCAAGTGTGTCTCTCTAAATGCAAGTAGTGATAGGGGATCTGGAAAGAGTGTATAGAATGGTGGGTTATTTCAAGTGCTAGGATTCAACAGGTTTCATTTATATTGCTGGAATCCTTGAGACTAACACTATTGCATAATCAAAATACTTCTTATCTCCCACCAAAATTTCTGCTGGAATGGAAAGCTGTATCACCTCATGCAAACTAAATGATGCAGAATAGTAGTTTAACAATAAGTAAACCAGAGCATAAAATTCCAAAGCTAAATGTCACTGAACCTTTAGAGAGCAAATTGAAACTGAAATGGGATCCTTAGAAAAAAAGACCATTGTTCGCTTCCTCCCAGCAAGAGTTTGGGATGGATCACAGACTCACAGACTGTTGGGGGCTGGAAGAGACCTCAAAAGATCATCCATTCCAACCCACCTACCACAGCAGGATCACCTATATCAGATCACACAGGAACACATCCAGGCAGATTTTTAATATCTCCAAAGAGGGAGATCCACAACCCCCCCATGGCAGCCTGTTCCAGTGTTCTGGCACTCTCACAGGTAAAAACTCCTCCTCGTGTTTCCACGGAACTTCCTATGCCTTAACTTCCACCTGTTGCCCCTTGTCCTGTTATTGGGCATTACCCAGCAGAGCCTGGCTCCATCCTCCAGGCACTCACCTTTTACATCTATAAACATGAATGTGGGCACCCCTCAGTCTCTTTTTCTCCAAGCTAACGATCCCCAGCTTCCTCAGGGTCTTCTTGTAACAGCTTCAAGTAAAGCCAGAAAATATAGAATGTAGAATTGCTTCTAATGTTTCACTTCAAGAGGCCACCATGTGTCAGCCGTGCACGAATACTAAGACATACAATACCTTTTTGAGCCTGCTCTTAAATAAGCATTCCTGAAAGAGTGCTGCTGCCCAAGAATCATAGAATCAACCAAGTTGGAAGAGACCTACAACATCATCCAGTCCAACCTATCACCCAGCCCTAGGCAGTCATCTAGACCATGGCAATAAGTGCCTCATTCAGTCTTTTCTTGAACACCTCCAGGGACAGTGACTCCACCACCTCCCTGGGCAGCCCATTCCAATGGCAAATCACTCTCTCTGGGAAGAATGTGCAAGAACGTTGGTCTTAGCTGGGTACAAATCACACAATTTCACCACCAGAATGTGATTAATCTCTTGAACTATTTTTAAGCACTCTGAAGAGATTTCTAGATTTTCAATTACTTTTTTTCTTCTTTTTTCCTCCCTCCCTTTTATTTTTTTTTTAATGACCTTAAGGTCTTTGTTAAAAAAAAAAAACAAACAAAAACCCCAAACCCACAACTGAAACAAAACTAAATTAAATGAAACAGAACAAAGCCAAACACAACCAAATGAAATCAAACCAAACCAAACTGATCCAATTTAAAGCAAAAGAACTTTCTGAGCTGCAGATTTCAGATAGGCTGACAACAGATAAATGCAGATTTAACCCTTGCATTCTCTATATATGAAAACTGAAAAAGGAAGAGATGTGTTTGTTACCAAGGGGGTTTGCCACCTGCTTATGTTTGAACAGGTGGATTTTCAAATGGTTTTTGGTTTGCAGTAAACATAGGAGAACAGGTAAAATGTGAGGAGGGTTGGCTGGCTAGTTTATCCTTGTGAAAGATAGAGAAGTTGTATTTGTTGAGAGAGTGCACTGTTCGGATTAACAGAGGGAGTATGCCCTCAATTTCACTGCACCATGGTAGTGTTCATTCAACTGATGAAGTTCTCAGCTCAAAGGGCAGCGCACACTTTGTTCTAAGTTCCTGCTGGAATGGAAAAGCTGACAGGGGGAAACTTGCACAAAGGATATTGTGCTGTTAAAGTTTGTTCAAAGCGACAGTTGTCAGGTCTCTTTGAAATGAAATTGAAAAGGAAAAACCAATTTTCTTTGAGGACAAAGTTCAGCTCATTTGGTGTGCTGTACCTGTTTAATTTGCTTCCCTGGAAAAGAAATTTTGACTAGGTCTGCTTGAAAATGTAGTTTGTGCCAGTACAGGCATAGCTCAGAAAGTTTAATTCCAGATTGAATAATATTTATAGACAGTAAATTAAAATGATTTTGTTTTCTATTTAAAAGACAAGAAATTATTATCTTTGCTAAAAGGAATGGACTTTATTCTTTCTTTTTTTTTCTTTCTTTTTCTTACCCAAAGTGGCTTTGACTTGAGATAAGCAACATATTTTTTAATGCTTTCTCTAGTCACTTTTTCAGTAATGGGTAAATCATTTAAACAGTGAGTTGGGCTTCTAGGAAAGCTGATCTGTTTAGGAAAAAAAAAGTTTCAGAATCAGATAAACCATAGATCTAAATCCACTACACCTCTTAAAGTATTTCCCAATATGCATAGGGTCATAATGGTTTAGATTGGAAAGTACCTCAAACATTATCCAGTTCCAACCCCCTGCCATAGGCAGGGACACCTCCAACAAGAATAGGTCACTCAAGGGCTCATCCAACCTGGCCTTGAACACTTCCAGGGAGGGAGCAGCCACAACTTCCCTGGGCAACCTGTTTCAGTGTCTCACCACCCTCACTGTAAAGAATCCTTTCCTAACATCTAGTCTGAATCTCCCCTCTTCCAGTTTAAACATAAATAGTCTCTCCCCAGCCTTCCTGGAGGCCCCTTTTAGATACTGGAAGGCCACTATAAGGTCTCCTCGAAGCCTTCACTTCTCCAGGCTGAAGAGCCCTGACTCTTTTAGCCTGTCATCATAGCAGAGCTGCTGCAGCCCTCTGAGCATCTTCATGGCCCTCCTCTGGGCTCGCTCTAACAGCTTGATGTCCTTCTTGTGCTGGAGGCTCCAGAACTGCACACAGTACTCCAGGTGGGGTCTGACGAGAGCAGAGTAAAGGGGCAGAATCCTCTCTCTTGCCCTGCTGGCCATGCTTCTCTTGATGCAGCCAAAGTTAAGACTGGTTTGAATTTGGATAAAATAATAATAAAATAACAATATAAAATATAGCTTACAATGCTTATTATTTATAAATTCTATGGTGATATGCTTACAACTACGAAAATATAAGATAATAATCCCTGCTTTATGAAAAGGTTGACTATTTGGCTGTAGCAGATATTGGAAGATGTAGAATAATAATTCAAAATGTGGCATCTTTATGTTCCAGAGTGTGTTAGAAGTGTTGGTTTAACTGTCTGGTAGTCTGCAGTATATTTTTGTTTTTATTTCTCTCTCTCTTTTTCTTGGAAAGGACTTTGCCTTACTTGCAGTACATGCAATATACAAAACTAGAAGTGGGTAGATTCAGATTGGATATTAGAAATAATTTCTTCTCTATGAGCGTACTGAGACAGTGGGACAGGTTGCCCAGGGAGGTGGTGGAAGCCTCATCCCTGGAAGTTGTTAAGACCAGGCTGCATGTGGCTCTTAGAAACCTCATCTAGTGTGAGGTGTCCCTGCCCATGGCAGGGCTTTTGAAGGTAGATGATCCTTGAAGTCTCTTCCAGCTCTGAGAATTCTATATGTGAAAATGACAGAACTGATCTCTGAAGTGTATTCTTGAACTATGTGTATTATCTATTCCCACACCTCTCTCACTGTGTCTTTATCCAAGCACCTCACTCTATTCCTATGTAAATAGGATGCTTATGCTCAAGAATCAACTCCATCCACTAATCTATTTTCAGAAAGGGCAGTGACTAAAGTGGTGTGGAAAATGCCACTTTTTAGGTGCTGAGTATCCAAGTAAATGTTTATTTGCCATCAAGACCAGGTAAAGCATCAATTTTAGAATAATTTTATACTAAACTTCACTCACATTTTTTAATTTTATCGTTATCATTCGGCACTGTGCTTCATTCAGTCTGCTCTGAGTAGTTTCAGTCAACATCTGATCAGCATGATGAACTACAGGATCTAGGGAGCTGTCCATGCTGGAGTTTCAAATGCAATCAACAGTGCCATAACACACAAAATCTAACGACCTAACTGAAACAAAATGTATTGTGGTAGGAGTGATTAAGCAAAGTTTGAACTGTGGAGAGGTGATCTTCAAAACAGATCAAGGAATAGTGGTCAGTGAGTGGAAGAAAACTCCTTTTCTGTTCCAATGTAGTTGTGGATGGACCAGTTTCATAGTGGCATTCACCAGCATTAAAACCTACCTGTACCTGAAAGGAAAGCCTTGATAAAGATGTATTTTGACCTTGCTTTTATAATTTATGCTTGTGAACTGCTATTTTTTTTTCACAGAGACTAGTCCCCAAATTGTGTAGTTCAGCTGAAGTGCCACAGAGAGATCTGAAGCACAAACATAGCTGCTGCTTTGCCTAAAACTGCACAGAGGAAGCCTGAAGGAAAAGGGTTTGCACACAGTGTAACACTTGCAAGTATCCTCACGCTTGGACTTGAAGTCTTTACTCTCCTTTCCCCCCCCCCCCCCCCCCCCCGCTTTTTTAAACATACATAACAGATAATGAGAGCAAACAATCTTTAAAGCTCTAATTCTTTACAGCTTAAAAAGTTAAGCAGGCTGGTCATAAGCACAGATAAAAGAAAACATCAGGGTATGCACAATGTGTGTAACATATTGACAGCAGGATCACAGAGATGACAAGACAGTATCACTGTCTTTGTCAAACACTTGAAAAGCTCCATTCAGACACAGTGCTTAATTAGAAGTAGGAATAGGAAACATTTGCATATCGTCAGCTGTCAAAACAACTGCATAAGAGAGACAGGAATCTGCTGGAAAGAGTCCAGCGGAGAGCCACGAGGATGACTGGGGGACTTGAACATCTTCCCTATGAAGAGAGACTGAGAGCCCTGGAGCTGTTTAGTCTGGAGAGAAGACTGAGAGGAGATATGATCAAAGTGTGCAAATGTCTGAGGGGTGGGTGTCAAGTGGCTGGGGCCAATCTCTTTTTGGTGGTCAGCAGCAATAAGACAAGGAGCAAGGGCTACAAGCTTGAGCACCTCAGCATGAGGATAAACTTCTTCACAGTGAAGGTGCCAGAGCACTGGAACAGGCTGCCAAGAGATGTTGTGGAGTGTCCTCCTCCGGTAACTTTCAAAACCTGCCTGGATGTGTTCCTGTGTGAACTACCCTAGGGGATCCTTCGCAGGGCCTTGGACGTGGTGATCTCTGGAGGTCCCTTCCAACCTCTAAGGTTCTGTGATTCTGTGGTTTTGCTTTTTTTTGAAAATAATAATGGTCTGGCATCATTAGGAGTGGAAAATTGTCCCTCTAAAGGGTGATAATAGATCCTGGAGGGAGAAAAGAGTGGACATATGCACCTCAGAGTCTCAGGAGGTTTGGTCCACACGCACCTGGAAGAGAAATGTGCTGAATCCTGTGCACTGAGGACCAAATACATTTTAATTTTTATTACATGTGCACTTCATTTTGGTAACAGCAAGCAGGGAGATGAAAATTTCCCCTTTTGTGGGTTGGATTCATTTTGTGTTATTGTTTCTGTTTCGTGAGGACTTTTTGTTGTGGGCTTGGAGGGATTTTTTTCTCTTTTTTTGTTTTGTTTTGTTTGGGTTTTGGGGTGGATTTGGGGGTGTATGTTTTTCTTGAGTTTGGTTTGGTTTATCTTGTTGTTTTTCTCGTGTTTCATTTTACTTTGGGTTTTGGAGTAGTTTTGTGTATATCTGGTTGGGTTTGATTTGGTTTTGGTTTCCTTGTTTTGTTTTGTGGTGCTTTTATGGTTTGGTTTGGGGTGGGGGTTTTTTGGTGTTAGCTACTAGCAAGTTACTAACAAGTAACACTTGTTAGTGTTTGGTTTCGTTTGTTTTTTCTTCTCTATCCTGAAGCTAAACGTACTAAAAGTCTGCTTTGACTCCAGAATAAGAAAGTATCATCAGGCTCAAACTCTTTCCAGTGGTGAATCATGGCCAGGTTCTTTCATGGTTTACATGGCTGTCAACAGACTGGCATTAGCAGCAAATAGGTTAAGCTTCTGTTCCATCTGCAGACTGGCAAATGGACAAGAAGCATTGGTATTTAAATTAGTGATGAGCCAATGGCCTCTTCTGGGTGTGAAAGAAACTGAAATATTCATGTCAGCCCTGGAAAACTCAACAGGATTAGCACATTTGCTCTGATTTTCTGCTTGGTTGGTGGGATTTCTGGTGGAAATGGAATTCACCAAATATCAGCACAATGATTATGTCACTGTAACCTTGCAGACAGTCGTGAGGTTGGAAAATAAATGTATTGTTTCAAAACTAGAACAATTCCCTGCTTATTCAAAACAACCCACATCTTTTTGAGAGGAGGCATGTGTAATATCATGTCACTTAGAAGAGATGTGGTTTTGTGGCTCATTTAGAGCAGTTAAATTTCAGGTGAGGATATGGTCTGAACCTAAATTTACCAGAAACTATCTGATTCCCTGACAATAAAGGAAAACAAAAGCATTTTCCTGAAATTGCATAAAACATATGATATGAATTTAGGAAGTTCAGACTGTTGCATCTCAAAGCTTTTTAAATAATTAGAGTTGCTTTGACAGAGCCTAGAGTGCATAGAATGCTTTAGGATGGCAGTGACCATTAATGGTCATCTAGTCCAACCCCCTGCAGTGAGCAGGGACATCTTCAACAAGATAAGGCTGCTCAAAGCCCCACTCCAACCTTCAATGTATCCAGAGATGAGGACTCTATGACCTTTTTGGGCACCGTTACATGGTTACTTCTATCAGGTTGTAAATGATAAACACAGTTGCTGCATTGCTCCATTCATGTTTAATAGTTGAAATATTAATTTGTTGATCACCAGTAGACTACCTAATGGGTAGCACTCTTGTCAGAGAATGGGTCATAGAATCATAGAATGGTTTAGTTTGAAAGGGATCTCAAGGATCAGCTAGTTCAAATCCCCCACCATAGGCAGAGACACATCCCACTAGAACAGGTTGCTCAAAGCCTCATACAACCTGGCCTTGAACACCTCCAGGGAGAGAGCATCCACAGTCTCCCTGGGCAACCTGTGCCAGTGTCTCACCATCCTCACTGCAAATAACTTCTTTCTAACATCTAGTCTATATCTCCCCTCTGCCAGTTTAAACCCATTACTCTTTGTCATGTCATTACAAGACCTTGTAAATAGTCCCTCCCCAGCCTTCCTGTAGGCCTCCTTCAGATGCTGGAAGACCACTGCAAGACCTCTTTGAAGCCTTCTCTTCTCCAGGCTGAAGAGCCCTGACTCTCATAGCCTGTCCTCATAGCCAAGGTGCTGCAGCCCTCTGACCATCTTTGTGACCCTCCTCTGGACTCTCTCCAACAGTTCAATGTCCTTCTTGTGCTGGGGGCTCCAGAACTGCACACAGTACTCCAGCTGGGCTCTGAGGAGAGCAAAGGGGCAGAATCCCCTCCCTTGATCTGCTGGCCACACTTCTCTTGGATGACATAGGCTGTGATGTGATCTAATGTGATATGATGTGACAGATCTGCCTTGGAATAAAGGAGCAAAATATTCTAGGTCTGCCCACCCCTGTGGTACTTAGGGTAGTGCACAATGTACTGTGTTCTCAGCACACTGAAAAAGGGTGGCTACACCTGCATTTGTAGGTGATTATGTCAGCCAGGTTTAAAAGAATAGTGGGGATGAACTGAAACAAGGGTTTTTTTCACATATATATACTTGATAAATACAAAAAGGTATCTTGTATTCTCATTATAATCTGAATTTTAGCAACCTACCTATGGCATAGGTTTACTTGAGCTTCTTTTGAGTGGAAAGATTAATTTTTTCAGCCTTTCAGTCATTTACAAATTAAGTTTTTATCACCCTTAACAATGAGTGATATCACCCCAGGGCAGAAATTAAATTTTGTGTATGTTAAGCACATTCATATTTTATATTCAAGCTTTAATATGCTTTTATTTTATTTTAAATTTTTCTACAGAAGATTAATGACCTGCTTGAATTTGGTTTATTGCATGCTATTTAAATTTCTCTAAGGCTGATCTCTTAGGTTTAAAATTTAAGCTTTTTTTCTTTTCCCCTACAATATTTTCTTAACCAGCAGAGTTTAATTCATTTTCCAGTTTCTATTTAAACATGAGATTAAGCTTCAGAGAATTATACCTATTAGTTGATGGATTTGCTGAACTCTATCACCAATACTTATTCCTGAAGACTTGAGAATTACTGAGAAGTTGGTAAAAGGTGGGAGGGAGGGATTTGGGGGGGAGTAAGCACACCATTATTTTGACAAGAAATATTGCATGTGTATGTCCTTCTTTCACTCTTAAACTAATGGAAAAAAATACTAAACTATAAAGAGCTAATCCCAAAACTGTGGACATTTCCTCTTTTCCTCGTGGACTTTTGGAGCTTGCAGGTAGCCTCCCAACACTAATACATCTCCTGGAAAGGAGAAGCAGAAAAATAAACTGAAAACCAACCAATCAAAATGGTTCCATGGAAATATCTTTGCAGTCATTCAGCGTTTGAAATTGAGTAGAAGAGATACTATGTGAAATTGTTATCTGCAGTTTCAGATAATAAAGTGAATGAAATGATTTCCAGATACTTAAATAAAGATGTATGCACTCATTTGGGTCTCAGATGTCTATTTTCTCTGGAATTTTCATGTGATCGCACAGAATCACAGAATTTATCTGGCTGGAAATGACCTCAGAGATCATTCACTCTAACCTCCAACCCAACACTGAAAGGTCAACACTAAACCATCACAGAATCACAGAAATATCCAGGCTGGAAAAGGCCCTCAGGATCACCAAGTCCAACCTGTAACCTTACTCTACAAGATTCACCTTAAACCATACCCCTAAGCACCACATCCAAACGACCCTTAAACACATCCAGAGTTGGTGACTCAACCACCTGCCTGGGCAGCTCATTCCACTCCCTGACCACTCTCTCTGTGAAAAACTTGTTTCCTAATGTCCAATCTAAAGCTATCCAGTCTCAGCTTGAGGCCATTTCCCCTTGTTCTGTCTTCAAGTTCCTGTGAGAAGAGCCCAGCACCAGCCTCTCTACAATGTCCCTTCAGGTACTTGTAGACAAAAATGAGGTCTCATCTCAGCCTCCTCTTCCTCAAACTAACCATCCCCAGCTCCCTCCATTGCTCCTCATAAGATTTATTGTCTAGGCCCTTCACCAGCTTCATTGCCATCCTCTGGACCCACTCCAGCACCTCCACCTCACCATGTCCACAGGTGTCAGGTCCACAGGCTGTTTAAACACTTCCAGGGATGGCAACTCCACCACTGCCCGGGGCAGACCATTCAGTGACACCTGATACCAGGATCAAGTTCTGACAGAAGTAATATTTTAACTATTATGCAATAACTTTTATTGTATTTGCTTTTTTCCCTCAAACTGTAGAAATCATTTTACTACTCCCATTGTTTGTGGAATATCATTTTTCCTGCCGAATGAGACGAACTGGGAGGTGGCTATAAAGCTGGCATTCAACATGCTTTGTTCTCTTAAGGTGTAATGCGGTGTGGAAATTAAAACTCCGAGATGAAAACGTGTTAGACTGTCCTCAAGGCAAAAAAAAAACCCCTGCTGTCTTTAACCAGAAGCCAAACAGCAGTTACTGACAGAGACAGAACATAGACTCTGGAGACCTGAATGCATTTGTTTAGGCAGTAGAATACATAAGAGAGAACATAGGCTGAATATATAAACAATGTGCCACTCCCTTTGCCCACAATTAGCCTGTCTCAATGCCTTTATGTATATCAGAATAAACCATTATAAGTTAGATGCTTCTTTTTTTTTTCAAACTAGTCTCCTAGATGTCTAGCCCACTAAGCTCTTTTTTTAGTGATTAGACAGCATTTAAGGAAAACCCTCATTATAAAGTTTTGAGCCAAAATTCTGCATCAGTGCATCTGTCAGAGAGAATGGTATTTGCTATATGGATGCTTTGGTGGTGTTGTTTGAATCCAGCCAGCAGCTAAAATATGCAGCCTCCTGCTCACTCTGGTACAGAGGAATGGAGAAGACAGAATGGTTCATGTGAGAGAATTCATGGGTTGGGTAGGTAAAGCAAAGGCCATGAATGCAAGCAAAACAAATCAAGGACTTAATTCACTACTTCAGGCTCCATTGTGCATAATGGTTATTTGGGATGATAAATACCATAACTCCAAACACATCTTTTTTTCCTTCTGCTTCCCTGCGGGTTTTATTGTTAAGGATGAATTCATGAAGTGTGAAAGACCTGAAAGGACATTGTGGAGAGGCTGCTGCTGGTCTCTTTTCACAGGTAAATAGTGATAAACCAAGAGGGAATGGCCTCAAGCTGCCACTGGGTAGGTTTAGGCTGAATGATGGAAAACATTTTTACTGAGCAAGAGTGGTCAGGCATTGGAGTGGGCTGCCCAGGGAGGTGGTTGAGTTCCCGGTTCTAAATGTGTTTAAAAGTTGTTTGGATGTGGTGCTTGAGGATATGGTTTAAGGGTGAACTTTGTAGAGTAGAGATAACAGTTGGACTTGATGAACCTGAGGGTCTTTTCCAACCAGAATGTTTCTGTGATTCTGTGTATTTCCCTTTGGTCACTTGGGGTTATCTGTCCCAACTGTGTCCCCTCCCAACTCTTTTTGCATCCTCAACTCACTCACGGGTGAGGTGATATGTGAAACAGAAAAGACCTCAACATTCTGCAAGTACTGCTTGGCAATGGATAAAACATTGCTGCATTATCAACACCATTTTAAAATCAGAAATTAAACCCACAGCATCTTATGAGCCACTACGAAGCAAACCAATTGCATTCCAGCCAAACACCACTGTGTCAACATACTGAGAATCCTAATGATTGTTTTTCACAAGGGCTGTTTTTTAATTGCTGCTCTAAACATCTCAGGAAGTATTCCACCACTCCTGCTTTAATGACTGTAATTGAGGTTAAAAAAAAAAAAAAGGATGAAAAAAATAATGGCTTCATCAGGGACCATTAAACAGATAAACAACACAAACCAAGTTTCTAATATAATGTATCTCGATGCTGAAGGAGACTGTTAATTACTGACAAACACAAGAAATCACTGTGAAGAAATAAAAGCTGAAATGTTTGATTTCCCACATATATGAGTAATTTGTTGTGTACTCAGACACTGAAACAAAAAAGTTTAGAAAACCCTTCTTATGGTAAAGCAAACTAATATTGTGACTTAATGAGTCATGAGGAATGAAATGCTATCATTCCTTACCCCTCTAACAAGTCTTTGCTTAGCAAGTTTTCCCCTTTACTATTGCTGTTAATCATTTGCATTGAGGAAGTTGGCAAGAGCCATCAAAACCCAAGCGGTGCAACCTGCATCCAAACTGCACAAAATAATCAGGATCTGCTGGGATGGATCATAAAATATGCCAGACTGTGTCATTATAATGCACTTTTGAAAGAGTTATACATATTCATTCTCCTCATTTAGCACCTGAATGACAACAAGCAGGTGAGAACATAAGCACAATGCATCAAGCAAGGCAGTTGCCATTGTGAACAAAGCATAAACTGGTGTGACAGAGTTGAAAAATGGAAAGAATGTTCTGTTTGCATCTTGCAGGCATTGTTAGGCTTTGATAGTGAAATGGTGATTGCTAGGGAGGGGGTATGGCTTCTTATTGATGCAGGCAGCTCTCCTGTGACAAACTGCAATTAGTATGTATCTTTTTAATAAAATTCCTCTATAAGTTTGTTGTTGTTTTCAAAGGCATTGTCAGTTTAAATTAGAATCATAGAAGGGCATAAAATCCCATTGACAGCAGTTCTCCAAAATAAAAGGGGAGGGTTGGATCTCTCCTTCAGCAGCCTTTAAAAATACATAGAAGGAAGCAATTGTGACTCAGTTCCAATCACTTCAGAAGCTGCTTTCACTCCTTCATAGGCTGTTAGTATCTCTTTCTCTGTTGGGGTGTAATTTGCCTCTGAACCTCTACGACCCCAGAAACCAAGTGGATGACAACGTGTCTCATTTGGAGCTCTCTGCCAAAGGCTCCAAGTTGGACCATTGTCACTGGCAGACGTGTACAGAATGTTCTTAGTGTCCAGACCAGATCACACAGGTCCCAAGCCCGCTGCATGGACTACTTCTCACTTGTCCTGATCAACGGCTGCTTGCTGTTCAGGTCCCCACTCAAAATTGTTTCTCTTACGAGTCACATCATGCAGAGGTTTGACAATTTGACTGAATCCAGGAATGTGTAGTCTCCAAAATCCCACTGCACCCAAGAAAGATAGAGTGCCCTTCCTATTGGTGGGAACTGCCATGGTGGAGACTTTGTTGATCACATCCTGTGGAATGTGACGGCGACCATCCTGCCACTGCAGTCCCAGAAACTGAATTTCTCTGGCAGGTCATAGAATCATAGAATCAACCATGTTGGAAGAGACCTACAACATCATCCAGTCCAACCTATCCCCCAGCCCTATCCAGTCAACTAGACCATGGCACTAAATGCCTCATCCAGTCTTTTCTTGAACACCTCCAGTCAGGGAATTCACCAACAGTGAAAGACCTTTCATTGTCACTCCTTGATAGAAACCTGCTAGCCAAGATGTTAGCACAGGATGAAGGAGCAAGCTTAATAAGCTTCTTCATGAGACCTGTTCCAAGAGGAATGTCATCAGGCTCATGTGTGCCATGATCTCCATGAAGCACTTCCTCCACAGCAAACTCCTTCAGAAGCTTCATTCCCTGCTCAATTCTGTTCTACTTCTTGGCTGGGAAGGATATCTCATAGCCACAGCCAACAGGAGGTGTGTCCACAAGCTAAGCTTACCAAGAAGACTGGCTAGGTAGTTGTCCATTCCACTCTCCTTTGTGAGTAGCCCTAGCTCACAAACGCCTGCGAGGCATTTGCACCAATAGTACGGCATCTCACCAGCCAGCTTAGGATTTGCTCTCCTGATTCTCTTGAGTATTCCTTTCTAACTTCCCTGACTTCTCTGAGGGGATCATTGGAATCCTGGATGTCATCCTTCTCTTCTTCCTTTTGTTCTGGTTGTTCATGGCCTAGAAACAGAACTTTTGTAAGAGCACTCTTAAACTCCTCAGAATCATCCTCTTTCTTGGCAGCCAATCTCACAATTCTCCTCTCGTCAGAGTACTGAGATCTAAGTATGTTGGCCAAATCTCAAAGACTACACTTCTCCTCTTCCTCCTCTTGTGCACCAGAGGTCCCCTCCCCTAAGTCCTCATTTGAATCACTCTTTGTCAAATGTTTCGTTTTATCCTAGGCTTTGCCTGGAGCCAGAATAATTTGAGCTGAAATGGACTTTGATGACTCCTCTAGCAGGTCTGTATCATTGGGGGTCTGACCTGAGGCCTGAGTTTGAATCTGGCTTAGGGTTAAGAGTTTCTGCTGCCTGAGGAGTCAAATTAGCTGAAGGAACATCTTGGGTCTGAACAGTTATCTCTGTTCCTTGGCTGCCTGCCATGTTATTGATGTTTTTGTCAGTGACTGAGACTTTGGCAGTATGCCCAGAATCTATGAGAGGAGGTGCAGTGGTGGCCCCCCCTTGATCTCCCTCTGAGTTAGAATTGTTTACATTGTTTGAGCTTCTTATCTGGGACACTTGGCTCTTCTTTTGACTTCTTAAAGGCACTACATCCAAATTTCTCATACATAATGCAAACAAAATTAATATGAAAATCAAAATTATAAGACCTAATATTACACACAACAAATTGCCACTGTGTCACGTGAATAAAAATCAGAACAAGGGTTAGGTAACTGGGTCTTAGGCAAAATTGCTCTCATTAAAGCTATTGATAAAGCAGTAGATGTATTTTTTCCTGAATTATTGCTGGTAAAAAAAATGTAATATTACAGTATCACAGTATCACAGTATCACCAAGGTTGGAAGAGACCTCACAGATCATCAAGTCCAACCCTTTACCACAGTGCCCAAGGCTAGACCATGGCACCAAGTGCCACATCCAACCTTGCCTTGAACTGCCCCAGGGACGACGACTCCACCACCTCCCCAGGCAGCCCATTCCAGTGCCCAATGACTCTCTCAGTGAAGAACTTTCTCCTCACCTCGAGCCGAAATTTCCCCTGGCGCAGCCTGAGGCTGTATCCTCTTGTTCTGGAGCTGGCCACCTGAGAGAAGAGAGCAACCTCCTCCTGGCCACAACCACCCTTCAGGTAGTTGTAGACAGCAATAAGGTCACCCCTGAGCCTCCTCTTCTCCAGGCTAAACAACCCCAGCTCCCTAAGCCTCTCCTTGTAGGGCTTGTGCTCGAGGCCTCTCACCAGCCTCGTCGCCCTTCTCTGGACACGCTCAAGCATCTCAATGTCCCTCCTAAACTGGGGGGCCCAGAACTGAACGCAGTACTCGAGGTGTGGTCTGACCAGTGCAGAGTACAGGGGCAGAATGACCTCCCTGCTCCTGCTGACCACACCACTCCTGATGCAGGCCAGGATGCCACTGGCTCTCTTGGCCACCTGGGCACACTGCTGGCTCATGTTCAGGCGGGTATCAATCAGTACCCCCAGATCCCTCTCTGTCTGGCTGCTCTCCAGCCACTCCGACCCCAGCCTGTATCTCTGCATGGGGTTGTTGTGGCCAAAGTGCAGCACCCTGCACTTTGAGCTATTGAACCCCATCCCATTGGCCTCTGCCCATCTGTACAGGCGGTCAAGGTCCCGCTGCAGAGCCCTTCTGCCCTCCAGCTCAGTCACATCTGCCCCCAGCTTAGTGTCATCTGCAAACTTGCTGATGACTGACTCGATGCCCTCATCCAGATCATCTATGAAGATGTTAAAGAGGATGGGGCCCAGCACTGATCCCTGAGGGACACCACTAGTGACTGGCCGCCAGCTGGATGTGGCACCATTCACCACCACTGGGTCCGGCCCTCCAGAGAGTGGTGGTGAATTAAATTAAATCTGATATATCCAGGAATGTAACCCCCAAAATCAAAAAACATTGATTTAATTTTTTTCCAAATTAAATTAAACAAAAGGTAACCATTTTGGGCTGTCAGCCAATGGTAAAAGAAAAAGCAAAAAACTGGCCACACAACAGCCCCCACTAAGTAAAGTAGCTTCATTAGCCTCATTCTGATTCCCAGAGTTAATTAACAATCAATCAAATGGAGTTTGCCCTATGTTGGAGTGCCAAAATAAATGATGTGATGGTTTGGGTGTTACCTACCCCCACACACTTTGTAAAAACTATCCAGACTAGACTCTGGAAATTGAATGAAGCTTATATTTACAGCTAGCACAATATACAAGCAGATATTTACAGTATATACAGCTATAGACAGAAATACACAAGGTAAAAGGTAATACAGAAACACAACTCCCCTCTCAGAAACCTGAGTCCCCAGGAGGGGCTCTCAACTGCCCTTCCACCTTCTCCCACCACTCTCTACCTTACCCCAGATGTTGCCTTAAGCCCAAGGAAGACTGGAGGGTTGGCCAGGGGGTTAGGAAGCAGGCGGATTAATCACAGAGACGGCAGGCTAGGCTAGAGAGAGATGCAGCCCAAAGTCCAGACAGAGAGTGTCTTCCTTATCTATATTTACACTCCAGTTCTTATACATCTCATCAAGCCCATGAGTGAAGCAGACATCGCCATTGTTTTCTTCTCACAGCTTGTAATCTAATTCTTCTCACCAAAACATTCTAGCTAGCTTCAAACTAGCACACCTCTCTTGACCTGCTAACCACAGCACTGTGGATAGATTAGTTTAGTTACAGAGAATTTTATGCATCATGAAACAATAATGGCAAAACATTGAAGCCCTTGAAGTGCTTTGACTTTCCTTTGCAGAGAAGTCACATATCTCACTCATTTCCTACCAGAATGCAGCTTACTGTGACGTGGAGTTACTTTCTTAGTCAGTGAATTCAAATCAGATTGCACATTGACTGTATTTGGTCTTTAGGACTAAGTGGCAATTATAAGATCTACAAACAGCAGATGGGTAGAAGAATTTGAATTGTTTTGCCATAACAGAGATGTGCCGAGGATTTTGGAGAGCAGATGGAATTTTTGAATGGGTAATGAAAACACTGAGCATGGGAAAAATGAAACAGAACGCGGTGAGATAAAACAGCCTACTCAATTTTATGTGTTTTGGTGGTGAAGGAGAAAAAAGGGATTACTAAGAGCAATATAGGGTCCTGAAAGGACTCAGTTAGTATCGGAATTTTCAGACACAAAGACACAAACAGCATAAAACTTATCATTGAATAATTTAAACAGGAAAAAATCTTTCAGATCAAGCCTAGCTATTAACCTAACACTGCTGAATCTACCAGTATCACCTAAATATTAAACAACAGGTTTCTATTCTATCACTTTATTGCTGATACTTGATAGTGCACCTGAACAGGTAGTGGGAGCATACTGGAGCTCTGAGTTTAAGGGAGAAAAAAAATCTGTCCCAAAGTTTAGATTCATAGAATTATTTTTGGTTGGAAGAAACCTTTAAGATCAAATTCAGACATTAACCTAACACTTCCAAGTTGCCACTAAACCATGCTCCTTGCCACTATGTCTATATGTCTTTTACTCAGCCACTTCCCTGCCCAACCTGTTCTGATGCTTTACAACCCTTTCAATGAAGAAATGTTTCCTGACATCCAATCTGAACGTTCCCTGGTGCAACTCAAGCTCATTTCCTCTTATCCTATTGTTTGTTACTTGGGAGACAAGACCTTCTTTCAGGCAGCTGTAGAGAGTGCTAAAGTTTCCTCTGAGCCTCCTCTTCTCCATGCTGAACCATCCCAGTTCCCTCAGACACTCCTCATAAGACTTAACCAGCTTTATCCTGGTTTGATCTAGAAGAGAAATCTTTCTTCTAAGTAACTGAACTTTCTGAAATTAATAGCATGTTTTCACTGTGTCTTCTTCTAGTAGTGATAACACTCAATGACTATAGTCAGTAACAAGAATTGTCATGCACGCCAAGATCACTGTTAAGTCTGGTGTACCACAGTCTGGTGTACCACACTGGGGACTACAGGATGCAAAAGGCCACACTTGCACGGAGAACTAGACAGAAAAAGTGAGTTCTAAATTGACCATCTAGGTATTTCTTTTCAGAGAGGTCATAGTCAATGAAAAGCTGAGGGATCACAAGAATGAAACCTCTTCTTCAGCATGTGAGAAGGACTCTGTTCATTCTGCCTTTGATCCCAGCTAATGAACTCCTTAATGTAATTCCAGAATCCAGCTCCTGAATTCAGTTCCTATCTGCTGCTGATTCCAGTCTGGAACTTCCAACCACAGCATCAATGGTGACAGTGATGACATCACTGGTGTTGGGTTCAACATTGGGTTTGTATACATTTAATTTTATTACTGTTATTTTCTTTAAAGATATTTCAGCTTTCCAATTCACCCTTCTTTGAATGTGCTCCAGCACCTCAATGTCCTTCTTGTAGTGAGAGGCCTAAAACTGAACACAGCATTCAATTGTTGACTACAGAGGTAGAATCCTAGTCCTAGACTTGCTGCTTCTGATACAAGGCAGGACGCTGTTGGTCTTCTTGACTTAATACCCCAAGGTGAGAAAATACCTTTGAAATTAAATGAATCTGGCTATGCTGTAGGTAATGGATACAAAATTAGATCTTCTTGATTTTCTGACGTAGTTAAGAATGTCTAGGTTACTGCTGTATCCTTTTCTAGATGTGATTTATACATGCACAGCATTGAGTGGGTAGAAATAGTTCTAATTTAACATTTCTAAAGTAGCATTCTTGCTGCTGATTTTTCATCATGCTCTCAGCTGATCTCGATGTCTATAAAATCTTTTGTCTTTGTGTAGCAACTATTTCATTTGTTAGATCAATATCTGCTTGTCCTATAATTTTTCCTTCATTTGAAAACAAAATTCTCTTCTATTTCTGCACTATTCAGCCAGAAGTACATATGGCTATTGAAAAGACTAATGTGTGGTACTGTGATGTAAGGGTAAACAAAATTAATTTAGAACATAGCTATTTCAATGATGCTTTTATAAGTCATTCATGGATAGTAATGAATGAATTCCAAACATTAAAATTCCAAAGTAACATGACAGCTGATGCAGTAATGGAATTCTCCAATTCTTCATTTTACATACATGAGTTGCAAAGGCTTCTTCCCTTCTCTTCTCTCTTCTCTTCTCTTCTCTTCTCTTCTCTTCTCTTCTCTTCTCTTCTCTTCTCTTCTCTTCTCTTCTCTTCTCTTCTCTTCTCTTCTCTTCTCTTCTCTTCTCTTCTCTTCTCTTCTCTTCTCTTCTCTTCTCTTCTCTTCTCCTCTCTTTTCCCTTCCCTTCCCTTCCCTTCCCTTCCCTTCCCTTCCCTTCCCTTCCCTTCCCTTCCCTTCCCTTCCCTTCCCTTCCCTTCCCTTCCCTTCCCTTCCCTTCCCTTCCCTTCCCTTCCCTGTGTTTGTGTTTTCTATGGCTCTTTGATTTAGTAGATTGATTCAGTTTCTAAAGAAAATCTGAATTATTAGAGATATTTTGGAATCACAGCAACTCTCTTTTATGAGTACTTCAGCAGTCTCAAAGTAAAGTTCTGTAGAATGTATTCAAATCTCTGCTATCTAGAATCATTGAATTGTCAGGGCTGGAAGACACCTCAAGGATCATCTAGCTCCAACACCCCTGCCATTACCAGTGACACTTCACTCTACATCAGGTTGCTCAGAGCCACATCCAGTCTGGCCTTAAAAACTGCCAGGGATGAGGCTTCCAGAACCTCCCTGAGCAACCTGTTCCAGTGCCTCACCACCCTTTATGGGGAAGAACTTCTTTCTAACATCCAATCTGAATCTATCCTCTTCTAGTAGGTAGATTCTCTCCAGTCCTATCACTACCCAACACCCTAAAAAGTTCTTTACCAGCTTTTTGTACCCCACTTCAGATACTGGAGGGCCACAGTAAGGTCTCCTCAAAACCTTCTCCCCTGCAGACTGAACAGCCCCAACTCTCTCAGTCTGTGTCCATAGAAGAGGGGCTCCAGCCCTCTGATGATTTAGTGAAGATGTGCCTACTTATTGCAACAGGATTGACTAGATGACCTTTAAAGGTTCCTTCTAACTCAAACCACTCTATGATTCTATGAATTCTATGTGATTGTTATGCAGCATTCATTAGTGACTATCAAGAGTACAGTTTTAAGGAGAAAATATAGCTACTCATAGCTACTTACATTGGGAGCTACAACCTACTATCATTTCCTTCAGTAGGAATTTCTGGATTAGTTTGAAGAATTGCCTTTTCAGTCTTGACATATAAAGAGGAGTCAAAAGTAAATGGATCCAAAGGGTCCCATTTGGTATATAAACAAATATTCTGAGTATAGTTTTCTAAGAGTTCAATGATTTACTCTCATAATGAAGTACCTCACCTGATATATTTGTATGTACGCTATCATCTTGGACTCATTTCACAGCTGAAGTGGACAGAAAGGCAAATGACTCATTAGAAAGGTAACCTGAAAAAAACTGAAGTCAGATTTATGGTATCCTTATCCCTTTCTAGAATATATAGGTACTTGTGCTAGTTTGAGGCTAACTGGAATATTTTAATGAGGAAAATTAGATTATAGGCTGTGAAAAGGAAGCAATGGTGATCTCCACTTACAGGCCTGCTGAGATGTATAAAAATAAGAACAAAAACATATATAAGACAGAGTCAGTGTGTGTGTCTCTGTCACAGTCAGTGCCTGTGTTTTTCGCTCTGTATAACCCAACTAATTCTGCTTCTAACTCCCCTTGCTGATCCTCCAAACTCACCTTGCATGTAAGGCATACTCTGGGATAAGGTAGAGGGCTGGAAAGAAGGTGGAAGGGTGATTAGTAGTCCCTCCTGGGGGCTCTGATTTCTGGGATGGGTGTTGTGTTTCTGTATTACTTTTAACTTGTATATTTCTGTACATAGCTGTATATATTGTAAATATCTGCTTGTATTTTGTGCTAAACTGTGAATACAAAGCTTCAGTCCTTAACTTCCAGCCAGCTGAGTCTAGTATGGGTGATTTCATAAGAGTAGGGGGGCAAGTAATTCTCAAACCATCACACTACTACACCTAAACTGGTCATGCTGGCATCTCCCCACACAAGTTACAGACTTATGAACCAAATATATTTACAATTGTCTACATTTATCCCATATCTAGGGCTGAAACATAGCTGCTGCCCTGTCACGCAATAACCCTTTCCCAGATGGGAAGGGAGATGTGGAAAATGAAAGGAGACTCGTGAATGAAAACAGATTTATTGCAACATTAATAGTAATGTTAATACCAATGCAAATCACAGAATCACAGAATGTTCAGGATTGAAAAGGACCTTCAGAGATCATTGCATCCAACTGTGCTCCCAGGCAGGATCACTCAGGGCAGGCTGCACAGGTGTGCACCTAGGTTGGTTTTGAAACTCTCCAGAGAAGGAAACTGCACAACCTCTCTGGGCAGCCTGTTCCAAAGAACAAACTGTACCAATATACAGATCTATGCTCAGCTCAGTGAGCAGACAGCACAGGCACATGACCTAGACAAGGCAAACCTCCACTAGAGAACACTGAATGATGTCAAATGTAGTCTAAAGGCAATTGCTGATTGTAAACTCAGTGGATGAAGGACAAGAGGTAATAATGACACAAAGTAAGGTAATAAATTGAAGTTTAGATTACGTTCAGAACATGACCGAAGATGTCTACGTCTGCAAGGCAAATTAAATAGTTGATACAGACGTGTGAATGACACAGTAAGTTGGTATTCTAAATGGCTCTTGTTTCTCTAAACTATTGTCTGGACCTATTATCCAGTTCTGTCACAAAAGATCTGACCAGTTTCTCTTGCTTTGGGCAGATCTATCCTTTCTAGATTGAATGGAGTTGTTCATTTTGACATGTGAATGTTAGTGGAGAATTCACAATATCTTTTGGATCTAGGATTATATTTGGAAAAAAAATACACCTACAATAGAAAAGAAGTAAATTTCCTTACAAAAAAATGGGAAAATGAATAACTTAAAGTCCTTAATAACTGGAAAAACTGAGCATTTCCTCCCCTTTTCAGCAAAGTACTTGATCAGAATCCTATGGGAAATAGCTATGATCATTTATTTCTCTGCTAGTCATAAACTCATCAGAGCAGAAAGGGGTGATTTATGGTGCTATGATGAGAACAACAATTTGACACCTACCTGTAAGTTGCTGTCAGGGAGATAAAGCAGCCAAGAGCATCTACAACATAGGTAAAGTTTATTTTTGATTACTTGGCTGAGCAAAATCTCATACCTTTCCAGCCCTCTCCCACATTCAGTTGTGCAAAATATGACTAATTGACTTCAGTATTTCTCTTCATTACTGAACTTTTTCCTTTATTTATCTATCTATCTTTTTCTTCAAATGAATGAGGAATCTTATGCCAGTCCTGACTAAGCAACAAGATACACCATAGTCAGAAATGGAAAATAAAATAATATGAACATGAGAATCACCTTGGAGATGAACCATATTGCTGTAAAACAAATAATTTACATTTAAATAACTTGATCCTTTTTTTCACCTAATTTAAAAGTAATCTTTACTCTTTCTCAACTAATCTCTAAGTTTATGAGCTAGTTTTGATCACATTTGTGCAATAAAATAGAAAATTTTAGATATGGTAGGTAATCAATTTTAGTCTCCTCATCTGTGCTTCCAATCTCATTACAGATTGCAATTTTCAGTACAGATTACATGATGACCCATCAGTGGCTTTGTTGTTTCTGAATTACCGATTCCTTGCCTGCTGCCAGATAAGAACAAAGCCTATGCATCAGCCTGACAGCTTGCAAACAGAAAATGGGCTTGTAGGATTGGATTTAAATCCCAGGTGTAGGGGATAATTACCACATCAGTCATGCAGTAACTGAAAAATGGTATTTCAACAAGAAAAATTACATTCCTTTTATAGTGCCAACAGAAATCATTGTTTGAGGCTTCATAGTGATTCAGTGTATCATTACATGTGTGCTGTACTCATTAAATGTAATGTTTGTTCCAACCCCAGAAAAACTTATTGTTTCAGGTATTTTGTGGCTGAGTTAGCTCAAATCAAGATTTCTGGAACCTTGGCAACACTGAGGTCATTCAAAGGTGTAATATACATTGTACAAGAGCCCAAAGCATTCCAAACCTCTTCTGTTTCAGGGAAAAACAAAACAAACTACAGTAGGAAAATATAAATCCTGCTTTGGAAAATTCTCTGGGGTTAGACTCTTTCATGCAGACCTTTTCATTAGAAGAAATACAAATGGTAATAAAAAGGCTACCATCAGTACAAGTGGGCTTCTCTATTCTATACTCTTCAGTAAACAAAATACTATTACCAATCACTTGTTTTCTAGGCCCAAAAGAACCCAAACTTGTGGAAAATAAACCATATTAGTTTTTGAATGTCACACTATTCAAGCAGAAGTTTATTGTACTTTCATTTCATAGCTTTCCTATAGTCAATTCCAATTTATTATTGAACAAAAAATAAAGCAATGAGTAGAATTAACAGAGTACTCTGTGGGACCAGGGAATTAGAATCTGGCAGTTGAGATGGGGAAGAGAGAAGATGCAAGGTTGTTAATGATCTCAGGTGGAAATATTTTCCTGTGTAAACTATATCAACAACTACTTGTCTGAATTGCACCAAATGGACCATCACTGCTCTGCATTTCCCAGGGCTGGCTTTGGCAACACCCAGCTAAGGTTTATACAGGCAAGCGTCTTCTGCAGTGTATTTCTTTAATCTTACATATTAGAGGTTTTAAGTGGTCTTATAAGAATCATGCTTGACTTTAGGAAGCAAGCAGAAATACTTGGATTATTTCAGGAAACACAAGGATAGCTCAACCAGTGTTAGGGCTAGCTCAAGGGGTCATCTCAATGAGAAAACACACTATGAACATGCCATCCCCAGAACTTTTCATGCAGTTAGCCAGGTCTTAGTTCATCTTTGGCACTCGTGATTATGTGTTGGATATACACTTAATTATTGAAGAAGTTATAAACAAAGATAACTCTTTGCAAGCCACCATCAGAATTTTAGACACCACTATTTGATTTGAAGACTTGTAGCCTAGCTTCAACTTCTATTTGTCTCTGCACACTCCTCTCTGCTCTCCCAGCAGAGTTCCTAGGAGAAGTCTCATAGGATCAGTGATTTCCCTTACAAACTCCACCTTCTACCAGACAGCACAATATTGGAATCCAAACTAAACTATAGAGAGGAACTCAATTTTGTCTTCCTCACCAATCTAGACTTTTAAAACTTATGGGGAATGAGGAGCTGCTTGACCTACAAAAGATTTGGAGGATGAATACTTCTACTTGTGCTAAGTTGCACGAAAAAGGGTTAAGGACTTCTCAAGATACTGGTTGATAATATTTAGCACTCATAGATACACACAGTCCCATAGATAGTCTCCGTTAAACTGTCTCCAAAACTAGCTTCTACATAGGTTCAGGGAAAGTACAGAAGTGCTGGTAATGACAGCTGGACATGACTGCAATGTCATGAGAGAAAATTTAGGATGCTTTTCTTTGAGTGGATTATCTTCCTGAGGAGACAGGTCTATAACATTTTGCTCAGGGATCTGTCCTCGTACAAATCTGAACAAACTGAGGAGTTCTTTTTATTGTCTGGGAACTGAGCATGCTCATGATGCAATCTAACTCAGTTTTGTGGGGAGGGGCAAGGGCTATATCAGATATAGGATGGCTGAATCTTTAGAGAAGCTACCAAAGACTCCTTGACATAATTCCTCATTTATCTTTTTTTTTTTTTTCCCCCACAGGTAATTGTTCATGAAACTGTAAGAGAAATAAAGGGGAGAGCATGTTTTGATTCCAATTAATTATTTGTTCTGAATACATATAACAAAGTTTTGCAGGGAAAGGCCATATACTTCAACAGGAAGAATCTTGGAATCATAGAATCACAGAATGGTCAGGGCTGTAAGGGACCTCAAGAATCATCTGGCTCCAATTTCCCTGCCATGGGCTGGGACACCTCATACTACATTAAATTGCTCAGAGCCACATCCAGTCTGGCCTTAAAAGCTTTCAGGGATGGGGCTTCTACCACCTCCCTGAGCAAGCTGTTCCAGTGTCTTACCACCCTCATGGTGAAGTTCTTCCTAGCATCCAAGCTGAGAACATAAGTCAGCACTATGAATTTTTGGTTTATTGTTTAAATTTGTAGTTTTTTGTTTATTTTTCATTGTCTTCTGAGGAGTACTTGAACAGTTACACCTGAAGAAAATTAGTTACAGAGTTTGCAGTAGTTTCAGAATACTAAGAGAAGTGAAAATGATCGTGTTATGATCCTGTGAAGAGTAATGAACAGCTACTTGCAGATCAGGTGGTAGTATTAATGTATTAATATCTAATACAGCAAAGTGAATGAAATGAGAAATTAGCATTTTGTTCTGCTCTGGAAGTGCCAACCCCTATACACTGTGGAGAATGAAATTTAACTGCATGAGTGCTATCAGTGCCTTACATGTCATAGATAAATAGCGAGGTCAATGCAAAGCAGATTTAGGGATTATAGAATGCGTGGCAATTGCACAGCATTTTGAAGATGAGGGTGTTCTGTATCTGGCTTTCTATGGTTTTCATAGACTATTTTTACCTCAAGCATCTTAGCACAAATTAGTGTTTAAGTTCACTTTATTCTACATGAAATACATTTCTAAAAATGCAGTGATAAACATAAAGGTCGTGTCCTTATTGCAATTTGAACTATTCAACTAACTGTGCATCAACCTGCCTGTGTATGTTCTGCACCGTTAGCCAATATGCACTATACCACCAGCACTATATGGTCTGAATATGTCTTGCAAATACTCAGTAACATAAACGTTGCATCTCTAGCATGGAAGTGACTCAGGTTTCCATTTTTGTTTCTTCTCAAGATTACTATCTGTTTTTTCCCTTCATCCTTTTGTTCATATCCTAGGACCCTAAATTGTCAGACAGTCAGCTAACTCATTTACACCAGATACAAGGACAGCAAATAGGTAAACAGGCACACAAAACACTAATTTACACTTGCAGAACAGGTAATTTCACATGCTGGCAGTAGCCTGTACATGCAATTATTCATATTTTCATGCATATGCATGGCTTCAGCACAACTGTCTTTTTACATATGTGCATATATTTAACAGACCCAGTTTAGTCACTGATATGCAGTAATTATGATTTGTGTGCATGTTTAAGCCCTGCTGTGTTCATTCTAATTGAATGTAGGCTCCTGATCCTTCTGCAGAAGGTAGCTATATTGTGTCAATAATTACTGATCTGCTAAGAAAGGCAGCTTCAACAAACTTCAAGCTTCAGAGCATCCTGAACTACTCAATCTCCTCTTTTCAGAAGCATCCTTCACTTCCCCAGAACCTTTGCCTCCCTCTTCTTCCCACATTTGGCTTTCAGCATTTTCATGGAAATTATATGAAACAGAACCACAAGAAAATATTAAAGTGAGCAAAATTTAAAACATTTCAAATGGTATTTTCACCCTATAAGATTGTTGACAAGAAGAGCTACAGTGTATCTGGAATTACTGTGCCTTTTTTATTGTTTGGGTTTTTTATAATGGTGTTACAGACACAGACCTGTTGGAGTGACTGCAATGGAGGGCCACAGCAACGGCCAGAGTACAGGGTGAGAGAGTTGTCCAGCCTACAGAAGACAAGGCTTCAGGGAGACTTCAGAGTGACTTTCCAGTAGTTAAAGGGGGGCAACAGAAAAGATGAGGAAGGATTCTTTATCAGGGAGAGTAGTCATAGAATGAAAGGCAATGGTTTTAAACTGAAAGAGAGTAGATTTGGATTAGATATTAGTATAAAATTTCTTACAATGAGGGTGGTGAGACAATGGAACAGGTTACCCTGGGAAGCTGTGGATGAAACCTCCCTGGAAGTGCTCAAGACCAGTTTGGATGTGGCTTTGAGCAATCTGATCTAGTGGAAGGTATCCCTCTCCGTGGCAGAGGGATTAGAACTAGATGACCTTTCAACTCCTTTTCAACTCAAACCATTCTATGGTTCTATTATAAAAATATTTACTACTACAAATGAATATCCAACATGATCATTATAATTTTAAAATAAAATAAAATCTATTTATACCTGAATCAAGTGTTATATAAGAGACTAGCAACAAATCCTTTGAGGATGTTCAAGACCTTGACTATCCAGAAAAAAAAAATGTGTTCCTGAGACTTCATATTTTGCCCAGCTTGACCTCTACCCAGAAAACTGGTTGAAGAAGTCTTTAGCTTTAAATATCATGCACCTTTTCTTTTTTTTCTAACCTGCTTGCCCTTGTCTTAACTTTAAATATAACTAGAAGATATATATAACCATTAAAAAGAGTTACAGAACTTCTTGGTGCCAATCAATACCTGATATGTTCCTGTGTTGGGAGCTATATAGCATCAAGCAATAAACTAAGCAGATAAGTTCCAACTCTAGTTCCAAACTCTAATCCCAAGTCTTAACCTTATTTTATGGTTAGAAAACTCATCAGTAGAAGAATAAAGAATATAAATCCTTAGCTTCATCTGACAGCAGCATTCTTTCTGATATAAGCCCATCTCTTCTGTCATTTATTTTGTGTAGATGGGGCTTTTAACTTTGTCTATGTGTTAGGATTAAGTTTGGTGTTACTGTTGTGGTGTGGGAATCCAGAGCTTCAGAAGAACAGTTTACCACTTAGTTCTGGATACTGCCTTGCCCTCAAAGCTAGGGCATAGAGAAAATACCCTTTGAAATGGAAAGTGCTGTAGGAATAGCTTTTGCTGACTGCTGCAGAGCCTGTAGGTCTGAGAAAAACCTGGTGACAGTGCAGACAATTCCTTTAATTGTTGGGTGTTTTGTGTTTGTTTGTTTTTAACTGGAGTTTGTTCCCCCTATTGAATTGATATTAGTGTTTATTTGGAGATCAGCTTTCAGTTTTAGAACTGAAAGGATCAAGATCCTTCTTGTCTTTCAGTGTACCCAAGAGCAGAATTCTGAAGGCTGTACTGCTAGTAGGAGAGACCCAGGCAGGCTGCAGAGTTGGGCAGGGAGAAATTAAATATAAACATGACAGGTGTAGAGTCTTGCATCTGGGAAAGAACAACCCCATGGATCAGTATAGATTGGGGACTGACCTGCTGGAGAGCAGTGTAGGGGAAAGGGACCCCGGTGTTCTGGTGGACAGAAGGATAACCATGAGCCCTTGTGGACAAGAAGACCAATGGCATCCTGGGATCTGTTAGGAGTGTGGTGAGCAGGCTGAAAGAGGTTCTCCTCCACCTCCACTCTTCCCCAGTGAGACCACACAGATATTTTCACCATTGTGGGGCTGAAGTAATATTAGTTAACCTTTTTTTCTGAAATTTGATATATATAGGGTTGGAAATATTAATTTAAATAATTTAACATTTTTCCTATAATAGAAATGATATCTCATTATATATATATATATATATATTATTTGTGTGGGGTTTCTTTTTATTTGCACCTTTTCAAGCATTTTTTTTCATTCTCTTCATTTAAATGTATCTTATCGTATAAATACTTTTATGCTTATGAAGGATTTTTTTTTTTAATAGCAGCTTTGGTTTTCACAGTTGATATATCTAATAAAACCCCTTCCTGTCAGTCATTGACATTCTGTGCTCTGTGTTATGGGGGGAGATCAAGTCAAGCCTTCTCTGAACTTTAAAACTCTGAATGGTTAAAAAATATTCTCAAAAAAAAAATATTTTCTGTTGCATAGAATGCAACCAGATGCTCTAAGAATTAAAAGTAGCTTTGGAAACTCACATTTCATGATTTTATTAAAAAAAAAACTTGAAAATCCTGCTGAGGGTAGACATTATAATTGTTTCATCTCAAATACAATGCTTCCTTCTCCTTCAGATTAAATGACAATCATAAGATGCTAAGTTATGGAGGAGTGACATCTGGCTCCTTGGCAGACACCTCAGGCAACTCTCTTAATGACTGTGGAGATGGCTGTGTGTCTGGGGCAGAGTAAAGTTAGTTGTCTGGATTACTTTACACCTCTTACTCTCTTAGGCATATTCTCCATTTTGTCCTTTAGTTCACATTGCAAACACAGAATCACAGAATGTTAGGGGCTGGAAGGGACCTTGAAAGATCATCCAGTCCAACCCCTTTGCCAGAGGAGGATCACTTATAGCAGATCACTGAACCACTCATAACCCTGACTCAGGAGCCTTTTCTTGTATTTCTGTCTGACACTTTACATTGGGTTAGGTGGTGGTGCTGGTTCAGTTTGGGTTTTTTTTTTTCCCCCACAGAAAGCTGTGAGATTACTTTGCAAAAATTTCAAAAGGAAGGTTTTGTCAGCTGGAAGTTAATGGTTGATAAAAATGAAGAATCTCGGAACATTAGGGATTGGAAGAGACCTTGAAAGATGATCCAGTCCAACTCCCCTGCCAGCCAAGGATCACCTAGAGTAGGTCACACAAGAAAGCATCCAGGTGGGTTTTGAATATCTCCAGAGAAGGAGACTCCACAAACTCTCTGAGCAGCCTGTTCCAGTTCTCTGTTACTCTCACAGTGAAGTTTTCCCTTCTGTTCCCATGGCACCTCCTGTGCTCCAGCTTGTACCCATTGCCCCTTACCCTATCATTGGATATCACTGAGCAGAGCCTGGCTCCGTCCTTCCAACACTGCCCTTCACATCTTTATAAACACGAATGAGGTCACCCCTCAGGCCCCTCTGCTCCAAGCTAAAGAGCCTCACCTCCCTCAGTCTGTTCTCAGAAGGCAAATTTTCCACTCTCTTCAGCATCTTTATGGCTCTGCACTGAACTCATTCAATCAGTTCTCTAAGGTCCTTCTTGAAGGAAATGTAGACCTTCTGAATACTTAGAACTGAGAACTACTGCTCAAACTTAATTGTAAAAAGTCACAGTTCTAATAATAAATGTCAAAAAGGAAAGAATAAGAATTGTTCCTTAACAGAAGAGTATATATGAAAGTATAAGAGCAAGTATAGTAAACAGAATTTCTAATTTGCAGATGAAAAATTAGTTAATATCATCAGGTAAAAATATTTGCCTAGATTTATGGAAATTCTGAATTCTTTATTTTCTGGAGAAATATTACAACTTTATTTGGTGATCCATTACAATTCCAATGACAGAAAATATCTGAAATCCTATATCCTGAAACAAAATCACCTTCCAATCCTCCTGTCTTTCATTGTGTCTGCTGGGTCTATGCGTTGTACGGACCTCAGAAATACTGATTTGATCCTTTTGTTTCCGGGAGGAGTATTGTAATTCCCTTGGGGAGATCTCAGTGTGAGCATCATCAATATGGTGTAAAAGACTTCAGTTTTCATATTTGCAGCCTTTAGGTCCTGAACATTTTAATTTTTCCCTGCTGACATGCAACATGTGTTTCCAACATAGTGAGCTGGTACAAATTAATTTAACCCTTAGGCAGCAGTGCCATCTTCTGTGCTGGTTATGAGATAATTGACCTTCAGAAACCATCTGAACTCCATTGCGAGGAGAGGCTGTGGGAGCTGAGGCTCTTTAGCTTGGAGAAGAGGAGCCTGAGGGGTGACCTCATTCATGTTTATGGAGATGTGAGAGGTGGTGTCAGGAGGATGGAGCCAGGCTCTGCTCAGTGACATCCAGTGGGAGCAAGCTGGAGCAGAAGAGGTTCCACATGAACATATGGGAAAACTTTTTCACTGTGAGAGTGATAGAGAACTGGAACAGGCTGCCCAGAGAGGTTGTGGAGTCTCCTTCTCTGGAGATATTCAAAACCTGCCTGGATGTGTTCCTGTATGATGCAGGGCAAGTGATTCTGTTCTGGCAGAGGGGTTGGACTCAATGAACTTCCAAGGTCCCTCCCAGCTGCTAACATTCTGTGATTCTGTGGAAGTGGTGCAGCACAGCACTTATACAGTCAGACAGCTACAGATACGTACAGTGTTGTACCTAACACTTCTAGGATGCAAGATCACGAGGAGATGGCTGCATGTCCTTCTTGTGATCCTAGAAGCACTATGAGGTTGGAAACCTAGCTACCTCCTGGTGGCATCTCATAGAAATGATACAATAGCAATGTGCTTCAGCCATGTTGCTTCCTGAACATGAATGTGACAGCTCTATTCTGTGATGGTAGAAAGGATGCAGTACACAACTGATAATGCAGCTTTTATTCCAGCTAGGATTTACACCATTTAAGATCTCACCTTCACCAAGTAAAAAAAAGCTAAAAATTCAAGTCAAGCCAGTAATTCTGATGCACAAATGAAACAACTACAAATAAAGTTCTGATCCTTAGAACGAATGTCTTATCTGAAATTAATATACACAGAATTTACTGCTTGTTGTGCTCCAGGTGCATCCTCTTGTCTCCTTAGGAGGAAAGAAATCCTTCATAAAATACAGCATTTATTGTTTTAACTCATAGCTGAAATATATATGACACATTTGCCATATTTAATTGAGAATGACTAAATAAAAAATGCATGTTGTGAATCTAGTTTTTAACCTACGCCTGGCATTTAAAGTGTGTGATCAAATTAAATACAGATGCAAACTATAGCTAGGAATTTGAAAGTTATTTTCTGAGTTAGAAGAAACTCAGTACAAAATTCAGGCTCTTTAATGATGACAATACACATTATTGTTTGCACAAATATAACCAAGCCAAAATCATGAAAAAAACAAAAAAATACCAAACAAAAAAAAACCCACAAAAAACCAAAAAAACCAAACCCTCAAAACTTCATAGAATCATAGAATCAATCAGGTTGGAAGAGACCTCCAAGATCATCCAGGCCAACCTATCACCCAGCCCCATCCAGTCAACTAGCCCATGGCACCAAGTGCCTCATCCAGGCTTTGCTCTAACACCTCCAGGGATGGTGACTCCACCACCTCCCTGGGCAGCCCATTCCAATGGGAAATCACTCTCCCTGGGAAGAACTTCCTCCTAAGATCCAGCCTAGACCTCCCCTGGCACAACTTGAGACTGTGTCCCCTTGTTCTGTTGCTGGTTGCCTGGGAGAAGAGAACAACCCTCACCTGGCTACAGACTCCCTTCAGGTCGTTGTAGACAGCAATGAGGTCAACTCTGAGCCTCCTCTTCTGCAGGCTGCACACCCCCAGCTCCCTCAGCCTCTCCTCACAGGGCTGTGCTCCAGGCCCCTCACCAGCTTTGTTGCCCTTCCCTGGACACGTTCCAGCACCTCAACATCTTTCTTGAATCGAGGAGCCCACAACTGGACACAGCACTCAAGGTATGGCCTGACCAGGGTTGAGTACAGTATTATAAAAGTATCTCTAATTTAATTGACTGAAATTTTGAGAAAGTTTTGATAAAGCCAGAATACTTTTCCCTTTTTTTTTTTTTTAATTTTATTTTACCTCAGAATGAGCACACTACAGATATTACTGCCAACAGGAAACGCCTTTCAGCTAGGAACTGTTCTCATTAGGAAGAGTGGAATATTCTTATCAAAAGCTGTCAGTCTCTTGAGTCTTGCTCAACACAAGCCTTCAGCCCTATTAAAAAAACCTAATGCTGCTAGTCAAGGTGCGAACAGATGTTTTCGCTCCACATTTTCTGCATAAATGCAAGTTCTCTGATGTAAATTGATCAAACTGTAGAAACAAATCATTTAAGATTTGTGCAGTGATTAATAATAGAAGCCAGTAATCAAATCTTCCTGCCACCAGCACATCTGTTACAGAGAGTTTCTACTTTGCCCTATTATGCAAATGTGCAATAAAACAAATAAATTACTTGATTTAACAGCTGGCTAAAAAACATTATTTTGAGGTGATTTTTTTTTAATGTATTGTTTTCAATATTGATAGCCACTTGACATAAACTAATTCAATTATGCTTATGTAGAGGGTCACAGAGACGAGGAGGAGGGGAGAGAGAAGCGTACCAACTCTTTGCAGGAAATGTTGAAGAATTTAAAAGATATTTAGAAGTTCTCACACACAAATAGGTTTTGGAAGGGCAAAGAGCACAGGAAAAAAGAGTTTTCCTTGATTTCCACACTTGAAATTTTGCTCATATAACGTGTAACTTGCCTCTTTCATTGTTGGCAGTGTCACATAAGTAAATGTTTTAGGTTAAGGGATGTCGTGAAGGGGTTTTATCCATGTTTGGGGTAAGATAAGAGGCCAAATTTAAAAGGGTTTAAATAATTTAGTATTATATACAAAGAGAATTCCCCCAACACTTATATACAATTAACCTACACAAGTTCTTTGTATGCGGTTGTGAAATTACTTTACAGGACGTCTATTTACAGCAGGAATCAGGAATTTGGTAGAGGTTTGGAAAGGATTTGGATAGAGGGTCTTGTGGCATGAAAGTGCCACTGGCAAAGTCACTGAAAGTCTGTGCTGCTCAAATTGAGATTGTTCAGTTAGTCACTAGCTGGAGTCACAGTCTTGGTGATGCCAAATATGTGTGGCAAAAGTCACGTTGTTGACCCTCGTGGGTCTGAATAGTTCAGTTCAGGTATTATTGGGGCACGCTGTCAGAGGAGACTCCACGGCACGATCGGGCTGGGAACGACGGGCTGGAGTGGCGGCTGGACAGGAGCACCTTGGTCAATTGCACCCTGGGCTGGTGCGAAGCACTGTGGGCAGGAATCATGCAGCAGCGGTGGCCCCAGGTGGCAAAGAGGCTAGGAGTGGTGGGTGGAGGAGGGTGGCAGGAGCACTGAATTGCCCTATTTATGAGATGTGGACCAAGATTGATGGCCCTTTGGCCACAATACCGTGGTCCAATAAGAGTCTGGCAGCAGGCCACAACATGCCAAATAAGGTAGAGTGAACAGCTCTGGTAACCCAGAATACGGAGAGAGCACAGGTGGGCCCACACCCTAAGCGTGTGAGCTTACACAACCTGTTCGCCACGACCTTGCAAGCAGGGCAGGCCAGACTTGGAGGCGCCAGGCTTGTTGTGCTCCTCTGTCCACTTAACTTGTTTTCCCCTGGTTTAGACAGAAAAACACCTTTCAGAGGTAAAACATGCCCAGGCAAGGATAGACTTGTAAACAGGGCCATTTGGGCCTATGTGGCCCTCCACCACAAGGGAAAATAAGACTTAATTGATATCACCACAAAGAAAGTCCTGCTGAGACTAGAGAGACCCAGAGGCAAGGGAAGCCTGTTCCAGTGGGAGGCCCAGGGTAGGGTAATCTGCTATTCTATTCCATATTGCTGTATCTCCCTATTTAATTCTGCTTCCCTCTGCTCTGGGGGTGTGTGCTGTTATCATTTGGTTTGTAGGGGAGAAGCCTTCTCCCGGCCTTAGCTGGCAGCTAATTCCTAGCTACGCCTTTGGGCCTGTTGGGGCCTGGGGCAGGGTGCATTAAGGTTTGGTAGACCTGGGTCTGTAGGGGGGGGCATTCTGGCCTGCTCCTGAGCCTGCTCAGGCTGAGTGGCGGCAGGGAAATTTGGAAGGGTTTGGAAGGTTTTGTCCTTGTAGGTGCAGGTAGAGAACTAGGCCTGATTGGTATGTGTATGTCTTTTACCTGAATACCTTCGTGTGCATGTGTAAATAGTATTTCCATTTAAGCTTCCAACCCAGTGTGGAGTGTTCTGATTTTACTCCATGGGAAGGAGTGAAATACTTTTCTGTCCTTTTGCCCTGGGCAGTTGTATTCCAATAAGCCTTGAACTACTACAGCAGCTCATGGCTCAACATTAGGACAGTAAACCCTTCCACTGTCTTGAGAGGATCAGCTTTTGATCCAGCGCTACACACCAGAGTGAAAATGATCTCAAAATTCTGGACATTTTACATGGTAGCTCTCGGACCAAAGAGAGGGAAATTTCACAGGGAATTACCCACATCATAAAGTGTGCTTATTCTCATTGTGGTGCTAGGAATACTGTAAATCTCAGCTGCTGTTTACCTCAGGATCAGGGAACTTCCAAATTGTTTTAAAACAAGCAATCCCTGGAGGTGTTCAAGAAAAGCCTGGATGAGGCACTTAGTGCCATGGTCTAGTTGACTGGATAGGGCTGGGTGCTAGGTTGGTCTTGGAGGTCTCTTCCAACCTGGTTGATTCTATGATTCTATGATAATTTCCCCCTTTTTTCTCTGTCTTAGAGGAGTGTTACAAGGTCTGTGAGACTTTTGGGTTGCTTATTTTTTTTCTACCATGCTCTAGACAGATGTTAGAAGAACCAGGATCACTTCACTCATAGGCTTGCTGAGATGGATAAGAAATAGAACACAAATATAGATAGCACAGTTGCTCTCTGGCTCTGGCTGCCTGCACTTTTCTCCCTAACCTGCTGTCTAGCTAATCCTTCTGCTTTCTAACCCCCCTGGCCAATTCTCCAAACTCACCTTGAACATAAGGCAAAGTCTGGGATAAGGTAGAGGGGAGAAAAGGAGGTGTAAGGCTGGTTGAGAGCCCCTCCTGGGGACTCTGGTTTCTGGGAGGGGTGCTGTGTTTCTGTATTACCTTTTTAACTTGTATATTTCTGTATATAGCTGTATATATTGTAAATATCTGCTTGTATATTGTGCTGAGCTATAAATCTAAAGCTTCATTCTAATTTCCAGCTCAGTTGAGTCTAGTCTGGGTGATTTTCTTAAGTGTGTGGGGGGCAGGTAACATCCAAACAATCACACTTCTGCAAAAAAGAAGAAAAACAAAGAAGTAAAAAACATTATAACGTTTCTCTAAGACAGAATTTAAGGTTTGTTTTGTCTTGTTTTGTTTTAAGGCAACCATATATGTTGTCCCCAAAATTCTGTATTTTGAATTCTATTTTTTATGAAGTACTGCTTTAAAACCAGACAAACCTTGATTTCCAACAAGCATCATATTTCATTTCCCTGTGTTACCAAATATCCAGCTGTGCCAGCAAAGTATATTGCTCGGGAGGGATGCATCCTAGTACAGTCAGCAGAGAGCAGAATACATTGGTTTATAAACCGTGTTCAGAAAGACCTAAAAAGAAAGTTCTGTAACTTTTTTAGTGTCTTATAAAACATTATTGATAGACCACTAATAAACAGTGTCCATATTTGAATCACTCTGTAGACAGAGAGACAGAGCCCAGGCTTTTAGAGTAAATTTGTCCACCATTCTTAGAAACTACTCAAAATTGGTGAAAAACACTTCAATGTCCTTAAATTTCTTCTTACAGTACAGAGAAGGAAGTGAGAGAAGCATCTAGAAGCACATAAGAACATGACATACAGTCTTTATTCCATTTTCCTTGAGCTAGAAATTCAGCTTATATAGTATAGTGTATCTTTCTTTTCTGAAAAGGAGGTTATCAGCACATCCTAATGGGCATTTTCATCCAAATGTCTAAGATTGTCAGATTGTGGAGATTTTTGGGTTGTCTGTTTGTATGTATTTGTTTCTTTGGTTTCCTCTTTTTGTTTGTTTCTTTGGTTGGTTGGTTAGTTTGGTTTTTGTCTCCTTTTTTCTTTTCTATGCATTTATTTTTTCTCTTTTTCTACATGTTGCAGAAAAATCAGCTCATTCAAAAGAATTCCTTGAAAGAATGCACCATGGATAGTGTAAAGACAAAACTATAAGCTGATCAGGAATTCCTTAAGATAAACATTGAAAAATATCCAATAGATACTGTTCAAATTCCACTAGATCACCTCAACTGAGAAGCCAAGTTTCAGAAATAATAGGAATAGAATTCTTATTATTCCTTGGTTTTGACTGCTTTGATTTTAGTAGGTGAAAAAAACTCAAGTAAAATCTTCCCATCGATATTCTTTATACAGCATCCCTAACTGTGCTCGTGTTTCTATTTCGAATTCTCAGCATGGTATGTAAAGTAATAACAGTTCTTTTTATGGGAAGAGAGGCTGGCAAAGTAATTAAGTGAAATTTCTTCTTGAAAAGGGTGGTACTGACCATGGTACCCACAGAGCTGTTTACTGCCTGAAAGTAGGTATCCAGTGCTATTTCAGGAGCCCAGTTGTAGTCAATCATATGGGGTTGTGTAGATACAACACAGGACACAGATCAGTCATGCACCCTCCTGGAAAGTCAGCAGAGTAGTAGCTATTAGTTCATCTAAAGTGGTATTAGATCCTTTCATTCCCAGACTTGTTCCTATAAATTTTATGCTTGATACATCATGCAAAACTTCAACTGGCCATGAAGTTCCTTCTCTGCATTCTTCCTCCAGAAGCCTCATTTTCCAGATTATTGGACTAATTCCATCCTTTAGGCAGTCTCCACAGTGAAAAGAAAGCTGAGGAAAATACCACACAAGCTTATAGAGTTTTACATTCTTTATGTACAGCTCAATGTACATAAAAATGCTGGGGAAAAGTACCTTGTTCAGACCTCCTTTACTATTTCTATTAACTTCATACATCATTTCTGCCATAAAATGAGATTATAAGGATTTAAAATGAGAAGATAAGAATTTAGGGGAAATCTCCCTTGGGAGATGAGACCAACACCAGTGAGCTTGGCACTGAAAGATTTGACTTTTTTTTGGTGATTTTTCAAGGATTACGTTTATCAAAACTACACTTTAGCATTTTAGTGAGAAGCAACCAATTTTAAGAGATTTTGGCCTCTCAGAAACAATTTGAGTGCCAGAATGCCATGTTCAATGCTGCTATCTAACCAAGATGGAAATCTCACTATCGCTGTTATTTTTAGGGTATTGCTATAATCATTATACAGCAGCAGTAGCAGAAAATGCCCTCAAGGCAGGATTGGATGTGGCACTTGGTGCCATGGTCTAGGCTTGAACTCTGTGGTAAAGGGTTGGACTTGATGATCTATGAGGTCTCTTCCAACCTTGGTGATACTGTGATACTGTGATACTGTGAACAATCTCCTTTTTGGGTAGCCATAGAAAGCAGTAAGATCAAAAGTATTTGATCTGCTTTAGCATGGTAATAGTTATGGTGTATTCTAGGACAAGAACTTGGAAAGAAAGACATATGGCCTGAGAGCTCTTATGGCCTATCAGTTTTGCATCACTGCAGTGGTGAAGAGGTGTCATTTACAATAATATTGGAAACTTGGATGGCCTTCAAGGAAGTCCTGCATGAACCAGGACATGACACAACTTAATAAGAAAAGTCAGAGTTGTTAGTCCTATATTCCTGTGTAGCTATGGGGTTTGTACAGCTCACCATTTATTTGATTAGTAATTAATAAATATTTAACAAGCTTCATAAGCAATCAGCAGATTGACAATAACCATTCATGCAAACACAAAATAATCTACTAAAAAGATATCCTGTCTTTGTAATTCAGTAAGTTAGCAGGAACTGTATATCAGGAAACATAGAAGGCAATCAATAATTTCATGGTTTGGTAACAAAACAGAATGAAAAAGACTCTGCACTTGTAGTGATCTAGTACAGCAGGAAAAAAAAAAGGGTCTCCAAATTAATATTTTAAGATTAAATGAAGGGGAATTGAAATAAATCACTTGATCAGTGAACAAAATTATCCTCACAGGATCAGTGGAATTACAGGAAATGAATGAATGAGCTAAAGTTACAGATGCAGCAAAAATTATGTATTTAAAGCACACACAGTATGTAACTGAGGAGAGCAGTGAGATCATAAAAACAGTCACAGAGGCCTGTGGTAATAGAAATTCTAAAGAGAAACAATAAGCATGAAATATGTTTATTGGAGTACTATGAAATGCGTGGATTAGCGAGAGAGTTGAACACCGTTCAACTGCCCTCAGCAAACCATCTCCCTGCTCCCTGGCCTCAGCTGTTCACAAATATCAGTCAGCTGCTCTGCATGGCCTCTATAAAATCCATTAAAAAACAAAAAGCAGCCTGATGGTTTTGTTTCTAGTAACAAAGCAGGAACATAGAGGCATTGCTCAGCTAAAAGCCTCATGAAGTGATTATCCAGTGTCTTCTATCTGGTTTTGATTAAGTAACTCCTGATTTAAACATTGTGTCTTGTATTACTTCTTGTTCTTCACATTTAGAATGCATCAGGAATATTTTCTTTAACTGGAGTACTATTTTTCACTGATATCTGCAAGTCTGCAGGTGAAGCTCTGGCAGGGGGGTTGGACTAGATGATTTTTTGAGGTCTCTTCCAGACCCTAACATCCTGTGATTCTGTGATTTCTGTGAAAAATTAGTCACCTATATCCTCAGATGTATCAAAAATGACAAGGTCAATTTTACCCTA
This sequence comes from Pogoniulus pusillus, assembly GCF_015220805.1. Lineage (NCBI taxonomy): Eukaryota > Metazoa > Chordata > Aves > Piciformes > Lybiidae > Pogoniulus > Pogoniulus pusillus. Next base: position 34,623,168 of record NC_087264.1, read on the forward strand.
CCACTTAACTGCAGATCAGTATATGTGAAGCAATCAGATGTATGATACCCTTTTCTCAAGGAAAATAAATTAATCAGGTTTGGTTTTTTTTTCATTCAGTGATCTTTATAAATTTTCATGGCAATTTAAACCACTTATCACCCTTCACTATTTGCAGAACAAGCTGAATTGAGATAGAGAAGTTGTTTATTGGACTGGTGCTAAACATAGCACAGCTTCCTGGTGGAGAGAATATCCTGCTTTTGACATAATAAAGCACCGGTGGCTACTCCCTGTAACATACAGCAGGTTGAAATACCACTCCATGGTAAGGCTGACACAGTCTCTGTGAGAAGAATCAATCATTTTTTCAATGAACTGTACCAGAATCCAAACTAATAGCATAGGAAATTCAAGAGACCATCACAAATAAAGTATCTGTACATATGTTGTGTAATATCATTTACCAGTAGCCAAATAAGTCACTCAGTACAAGTAATACTATCATAGAATCGCAGAATGGTTTGGACCAAAAGGGACCACCAAAGGTCATCTAGTCCAACACCTCTGCGCTCAGCAGAGACATCCTCCACTAGATCAGATTGCTCACAGCCTTGTCTAGCCTGACCTCGAATGTCTCCAGGGATGAGGCCTCAGCTCCCTCTGTGGCCAGCCTGTGCCAGTTTTCCACCACCTGCATGCTAAAGAACTTGTTCCTAACATCCACTCTAACTCATGTCTCATTTCAGATCATTGCCCCTCATTATTACTACAGGCCATTGCAAACAGTCCCTCTGCAACCTTCTTGTAGCCCCCTTCAGATACTCAAAGACTGCTATTAGGTGTCCCTAGAGCCTTCTCTTCTCCAGGCTGAATGCAGCTGATTTGCATTACCACTGCCAAAAAAAAAGTTTACACCCAATCTGAATCATATTATTACTGTTTTCCTTGTGCTCTGTGCTAGTTTGAAGCTAGCTAGAGCATTTTGGTGAGAAGAATTAGATTACAGGCAGTGAGAAGAAAACAATGGTGATGTCTACTTCACTCATAGGCTTGATGAGATGTATAAGAACTAGAGTGTAAATATAGATAAGGGAGATGCTCTCTGTCTGGGCTGCGTGCTGCATTTCTCTCTCTAACCTAACCTGCCATCTCTGTGGTTAATCCACCTGCTTCCTAACCCCCTGTCCAACCCTCCAATCTTCCTTGTGCACAAGGCAACATCTGGGGTAAGGTAGAGAGTGGTGGGAGAAGGTGTAAGTGCGGTTGAGAGCCCCTCCTGGGGACTCAGGTTTCTGGGAGGGGGAGTTGTGTTTCTGTTATACCTTTTACCTTGTGTATTTCTGTACATAAATGTATATATTTGTGAGCATCTAAATCCTCTCTCTTGTTCATCAACAAAGACAAAGATTGCCTTTGTTAACTTCCGGGACTCAGACTAGGCGCTTGGCCAAAAGCTCAGGGATGCAAAGCAGCAGACAACACCTTGGAAATTCATGGACCTCAGCCTGGCTGGAATGCCGAGGATGCATACATTTTACCTCAGCTACCCCGAAGAGAAAAGACTTATGTGTATTCGGGGTATGGATAGCTCAGGGAGGGGGCAGAGGCCCTCCCCCGGTGCTGCTGCTGGACCCCTGTGAATGCATGAGAATACACAGGAAGATTTCCTGGGGAGCTGCACCTGGACACAAGCCTCAGGTCAGACCCCCAATGATTCAGATCTGCTAGAGGGAATTTGTCAAAGTTCATTTCAGCTCAAATTATTCTGGCTTCAGACAAAGCCTGGGCTACGATGAAACTTTTGACAAAGCATGATTCAAATGAGGGCTTAGGGGAGGGGACCTCTGGTGCACAAGAGGAGGAAGAGGAGAAGTGTAGTCTTTGAGATTTGGCCAACATACTTAGATCTCAGTCCTCTGACGAGAGGAGAATTGTGAGATTGGCTGCCAAGAAAGAGGATGGTTCTAAGAAGTTTAAGACTGCTCTTAGGAAAGTTCTGTTTCTAGGCCAGGAACAGCCAGAACAACAAGAAGAAGAGAAGAAGGATGACATCCAGGATTCCAGTGATCTCTTGACTGAGACTGGGTAGGTTTAGACTGGACATTAGGAAAAAGTTTTTCACAGAGACAGTGGTCAGGCACTGGAATGAGCTGCCCAGGGAGGTGGTTGGACAGAGGGGATTAAGGTTACAAATATAATGAAAATGAGATGGGAGGATAACTTGCATTTGTTTCAAAAGCTTGACTGAATGGCAAGAAGTAGTAGTGTTGTTGTGCTGCTCTTAGTCATCCTGTCTTCAATCCAGATTCATTTTAACAGTGAAAAACTAGAATCTGGCCAGAAAAATGTAACCTATTGGAAATGTGACTGGGTTAGGATGCAGTGCAAATTTCTTGTACCTTCAGCCTTTTACTCATTACCCTTTGGAGTCTTTTGTTGAGTATATGCAGAGGCTTGTAGTTAAGTAACCTGTGTATGACCCTTTCTCAGACAAAGCTATAGTACAAATGTTTCTTCTCATCTTTACAGGACAAATTTACATATTTAAATTCTAAAGCAGCTTCACTCATTTATGAAGCAGTATGGCTGAAGAATGAAAAGCCTCACCTCTTGCATTGAACCTCCCACCTGTTTGAACTGTATCCATTTTATCTTAGCAATTGAAACAAAGAGCAATAGCAGTAAGTGAGAAATCTAAACCAGAACACATTGCAAACATACCTATCCTGTTTAGTTCTTCTTTCTTAAGTGACATCTAATGGTGCTAATTCATAAACACAAGATTTTTGTCTTGCAAGATGCAATCCATTCAACAATGCTCAAAGGCCTGAATTATCTGCCTCTTTATTTAAATCGATCAGAACTCCACATGACTGCAGCTCTGTCCTTACCTACATCATTGTACCTTTGATGACTGACTCCTTGGAAGACTCAAAACCCAACTGGACATGTTCCTGTACAACCAGCTCTACGTGAGCCTGTCTAGCAGGAAGGTCGAACCAGTTGAGCCCCACAGATACCTTCCAACTCTTGCAATTCTGCCATTCTGTGATTCTTGTGTCTCTTCCTGTTCACCTTCATGTGGACATGTTGAAAACTTCCTAAAATCTCTCTTGATCCTGCACTTATGTGCCCCAAATGAAGACTTCTTTTATTCTCCTGTGATATAAAGCATTGCCTCTTTTCTGATAATAAACTCAAGAATGTAAGGATGTAAAAATCTCTGAATGAAGTAAAAAGGAAATTAAAATATAAGTTCTCTATACATCATTAAAACAATAGTACTATATTATTGTTCTCCTACTGAAACAAAGAGACAAATTCTGGAAGATCTCTTTGTGAGGAGATCAGGTACTGGAAATTTCCTTCAGTCTCTTCTCAAGCACGGTGAAGATTACAGCATGCTTTGGAATTCACATATATGTATCCATTGTCTGAAAACAGTAGAGAGATCTGATGCTTGTGACCACTTTACACTAAGTTTCAGGTGGATATAAAACTCTAATTAGAAGGGGGAGGAAATTATCTGTCTTGGATTTTATAATATAAAACAATACCCTAAACAAAATGTCTGGAATCCTCTCCTACTCTGTGTAAATAGAAAGGAGAAAGAAACTCCACCAGGTAGAGTATAAAACACTCAGTATTTTCTGCTACAAGATACAATTCTATGTGCATTTTGCATTTTCACCACCTGAAGATTCTGGTTTAACATTCAAAATAAATTGCCTCAGGTGAACCTTAACTTACCAATTTCTGTTTCTGAGGTTTGCTTACATTGTTCTGAATCAGAATTGCAAAATTAACCAGATTGGAAAAGACTTCTAAGATCATCGAGTCCAACCTATCACCTAAACCTTCTAATTAACTAAACTATGGCACTAAGGGCCTCATCCAGTCTCCTTTTAAACACCTCCAGGGACGGTGACTCCACCACCTCCCTGGGCAGCCCATTCCAATGCCAATCACTCTCTCTGGGAAGAATTTCTTCCTAACGTCCAGCCTAAACTTGACCTGAGGTATCTTGAGACTGTGTCCTCCTGTTCTGTCACTGATTGCCTGGGTTAAGAGACCAAGCCCTGCCTGGCTACAACCTCCTTTCAGGTAGTTGTAAAGAGCAATAAGGTCTGCCCTGAGCCTCCTCTTTTTCAGGATGAACAAACCCAGCTCCCTCAGCCTCTCCTCACAGGGCTGTGCTACAGTCCCCTCAACAACTTTGTTGCCCTTCTCTGCATACATTCAAGCACCTCAACATTGTTCTTAAATTGAGGGGTGCAGAACTGGACACAGTACTCAAGGTGTGGCCTAACCAGTGCTGAATACAGGGGAAGAATGATTTCCCTGGTCCTGCTGGCCACACTATTCCTGATACAGGCCAGGATACCATTGGCCTTCTTGGCCACCTGGGCACACTGATGGCTCATGTTCAGTTTTCTGTCAATCAGTACCCCATGTCCCTCTCTCCCCAGCCTTTAGTGCTGCTTGGGGTTGTTGTGGCCAAAGTACAGAACCCTGCACTTGGCCTTGTTAAACCTCATCCCATTGGCCTCTGCCCACCCATCCAGCCTGGCAAGGTCCCTATGCAGGTCTCTCCTACTCTCCAACAGATCCACACCTGCTCCTATCTTGGTGTCATCTGCAAACTTACTGATGAAGATATTGAGCAGGACTGAGCCCAGCACTGATCCTTGGGGAACACCACTAGTGACAGCTGCCAACTGGATGTGGCACCATTTACCACCACTCTCTGGACCCGGCCCTACAGACAGTTCTTGACCCATTTCAGAGTGAATCTGTCCAAGCCACGAGCTGCCAGCTTGGCCAGAACCTTGTTGATAAATTATTTATAGAAACACTTCTTGTTGTCATTCACAGCAGTGGCCAGTCTAAGTTTTAACTGGGCTTTGGCCTCTGTGATTTTCTTCCTACATGACCTGGCAACAACCTTAAATTTTTCCTGAGTTGCCACCCCCTCTTTCTGAAGTGATATGCCCTCTTCTTTTCTCTTAATTCCTTCACAAGTCCCTCACCCCTCCAAGCTGGTTGTTTTCCTCGGCAGCTCTGCTTTTGGCACATCAGCACAGCCTTTTCCTGTGCCTTCAAGATTTCTTTCTTGGAGTAGGTCCAACCTTCCTGGACCCTTTTGTTTTTAAGGGCTTTTTCCCAAGGTACCCTTCAAGTTAGTTCTTTGAATAAGCCGAAGCCTGCCCCCTGGAAGTCCAGTGTGCAGGTTTTGTTGATGCCCCTCCTGAAGAAAGCAACAAATAATTTTCTAAAGAAGATATTTCCCTATTGTATGAGAACTTAGAAATTTCATTCTTTTAGGCATTCTTCTCTATTTTTGGGTGCCAAATATATAATTTCATAGTGCTCCCATTTCATAAACTTGGCCTCTGAAGTATATGTCATATCCCTCACCTGAAAGTGGTCCTTGTGACTCGTTCTAATTTAGAGCTGGAAGAATATTGATCAACCATTAAGCAAATTTAGAGCATGTAATCTCAAGGTGGAGATAAGGAGAAGTGCAGTGCAGGAACAATAAGACTACTTAATATTCTAATCTTAATCACTTATCTGCTGTCCATATTTATAACATTACTCTCAGTGGATGCGTTCTTTTGTCCTGAACTCAGGGGTGTTGTACTGTAATTCACTGGAGAGCGTTTGGTTGCTTTAGATTCCTGCTTTAATTTGGTCCTGATTAATAAAAAATAAAGTCTTACAACTGACATTATAGAAAGCATTGTTGTTGTTTTCATACAGCTCTGAAAGTGAAATTAAACAAAGTGACCTTATGCTGATACACAGTGGCTTTGGTGAACAGATAAATGCAGATGCATTTCATTTTAACAACAGAACTCTAGCAATGCTGCATTATTCCATTGGCACATCTGTGGTTTAGGGTTTATCTGTTCATTGTGAATAGACCCAACGAATGCAATTAAGGGTCACATATCTGGTACGAAGAGTCAGGGATAAAGGAATTAATTTCTTATTTTTCTTTCCCTGGGGCTAGAAGTTGGCTTGCAGGTTGCTATTCATTGGATCACCCCAGACTGCTGACAATAAACAAAGCTGCTATAGCTGCACTCCACTAGGCAGCAGAAAATCAGATTCACGGAAAAACATTCACCCATAGAAAGTACAGGACCTTTATGATCAGAACAAAGAGTTACAGCAATTTTCAGTGATGAGGAATTACTTAATAATTAGAGCTCAAACTTAGAATCCTCAATTACATGGTATATATTCTGGCATTTAAATTTTACTTCTACCATAAAAAATATTTGTACTTTACAAGCTTTACAATTAACAGGAGTTCTGATATTATTTCCGTCTTCCTTGATCATTTCCCTCCACAGTTCACTTTAAACAAATTTTTGTTTGCAGGTCTTGATACCGTCAGGTCAGACCGGCTGTGAGTTAAGGCTCTCTGATGCTAAAAGTCATCATGGAGTTGAGTACCTACAAAGGCTCTCTGATGCTAAAAGTCATCATGGAGTTGAGTACCTACAAAAGACCATGGGACACTTGCTCTGAGAATCCATTTGGTATGTGATCATGGTAGACTGTGTAGACATCACTAGAGGGAGTCATGACCACACAAACCAGATTGGTGCATTTCATAAACACTCTACTAAGCTGAAATCTGTCACCAGACTGTGAAATCTGTGCCATATTATGCAACAGTCATCTGTGGGAACATCCCATTTGTTTTCTAGATAAAAGGAGAGGGGTAAATGTGTATGTCACAAGGATCACTTTTTGAAACAAATACTAAAGGAGTTACGTTAGTAGAATTTACCCATTTCATAAGTAGCCCAAAGAGGTGATTGGGAAAGCTCTGTGTGATATTTTCCAAGGATGGAGACTCCAAAGCCTTCCTGGGCAACCTATATCAGTGCTTGGTCACTCTTTCAGTGAAAAATTGTGTTTCCTCTTATGTTAAGACAGAGCCTTCTTTTGTGCCCATTATCTCTTGCCCTATCAGTGAATATCACTGAAAAAAAACCCATGTCCCTGAATTCTTTACATCCTTCTTTCAGGCATATATACTGACAAGATCCTTTGAGTCTTCTCGAGATTAAACAGTGCCAGCACTCAGCCTTTCCTCATAGGAGAGATGCTCCTGTCCCTTAACCACCTCTCAGTTTTCCACTGGACTCCCTCCAGTGGACTCAAATGATGACAACAACTAAAGGCAGGCAGAGGTATCAAATAAAAGACTACAATCAGTCTGCAAGCTAAAATTTGTTTCAAAAATCCCTAGATATCTTAAAAAAATCAAAATAATCTCACAAACAGCCAGCAAGGAGAGAGGCAGAAATGTATTCATTAAATTAATAAGAGAATTCACCCATTTGGATGCATGGTATTTCTTCACACAGTGGATCCTTTATTGGACTCCACTGGAGATTACAAAGTGGCTCTGAGTCTCCATAAACTTTTTATTATTTTTGTTCCTGTTTTGATTAGAGAATTAAATAATTACACATTTTTTTTTTACCTTATCTTCCCTTTCCTGCATGTATCTTCCCTTCCACTTCTAAATGCTCTTCATATGATGATAAAATTCAGTGTTTCTCTCTTTCAACTTCATTTCTTTCCCTTCTTACTACTTCAAAGTTTAACAGGAGAGTTTTAAAGTGCCCTTACAGAGGGCCCTCAACCATCAGTTCTGCAGAACTGTGCTTGAATAATTCATCAGACTCAATCTTACAGAGTGACTAATGTGCTAATTATACAGAAGAGTCATTTATAAGGTTGGGTCGGGTGCTCTATGCTAAACATCATTATAAAATATTCATATGATATTTGGAATTTTCTGAAAACTGCAGATATGATAGACATCCACAGAGATGGATCATTTCCTCAGCACTATGGCCCCTGATTCATTGAGGAGATTTATCAAAAAAGCCAGAATCAAGACTCAGTTCTTGGAGAGGTAAAAATCTGTCATGACTGCATGCTAGAAATATGTTACCTACGCATGCTGTAAAGGTGTTTCAAACCAGCTCCTCAACTTGAAAGCTTCCTATGGTCACAATGCATTCCTTAATTTGTTGTCACATAGGACCCTAATGTATGGAGACTGTATTTTAGGTGATCTCGTTAAAACTGATTGTGAAAGTCCTGTGTGAAATATGACATTCGGCCAGAATTCTTCACCTTGAGCTGTGGATTTCATTTGAGTGTTTAAGTGGCAGAGTTTTGGTTTATAATAGAAAGTGGAAAATAGTGAAAAATAGATAATGGTACCTGTTAGCAGGATTAAGTGAGAGCCTTCTTTCAGCAGCATATGGTGCAACAGGGGAAATAATAATGAGCAAAACCCTGCCCTAGTCATAAAACATCTGGGAAGGCTAGTGATCCAGAGATGAGGACTGTAACAAGTAGCCAAATGAAGTAGGATGCCATTTAAGATATATGTCCCACCTTACTAGTAATATTTTTGCTGTTGAGAAACTTTGCAAACCTCTTTTCATAAGTAAAGGAGAAGAGATGGGGGTTTGTATAATTTTAAAATCTAAACTTAGGTAAACTCCATTTTCTTGACTAAGTCACAGCTCATGCAGTTATTAATTATCATAATTTCATTCACAAACTTCTGGCAAAGTAATTGATTCATACTGAATGGTATTTCAGACAGCTTGGATGCTGCAATGTGCCATCGGTTTCCTCCTTGTCTTCTCCTCTTGCTAAAACCAATGAAAATATTCCAGAAGAACAGCCATGGATGTTCCCCTGGGTATCAAGCCAGCCATGGACAGCTCCTGACATGCAAGGAGTATCCAGTGCATTCATAATGTGGAAGCAGACTGGTAGAAACATTAAAAATTACTCCTTTTGCATGTTTTCTTTGGGATCATAGAATTACAGATTTGTCAGGGCTAGAAGGGACCTCAAAGATCAACTAGTTCAAATCCCACTGCCATGGGTAGGGACACCTCACACTGCATCAGGTTGCTCAGAGCCACATTCAGTCTAGCCTTAAAAGCTTCCAGGGATGAGGTTCCCACCACCTCTCTAAGCAACTTGTTCCAGTGTCTCACCACTCTCATAGCAAAGAAATTCTTCCTAACATCCAATCTGAATCTAACATTTCCAGTTTTGCTTCATTCCCCCCAGTCCTATCACTACCTGACATCCTAAAAAGTCCCTCCTCAGCTTTCTTATAGGCCCCCCTAAAATACTGGTAGGTCACAATAAGATTTCCTTGGAACCTTCTCTTCTCCAGACTGAACAGCCCCAACTCTCCATATTTCTCCATAGGAGAGGAGCTCCATCAGATCATGTAAAAGGAAACTAAGGGGATACTCTTTTTCTTACAAGAACTGCTAAATTTTTGCCACTTTGTGTTATTTTGCACTTAGGGCAAGTATTTTTTGCATGCTTAATATTGTGGTTCTTAATTTTATTCACAGTTTTCTTCCATAGGTCAATGCTTATTCAAGGATATGAACATATATAAAGCTACCCTGCTCTTTGAACAACGACCTTGACTTCTGATGCCTTCAGGCTGCAGCTCCACTCTCAGCAGGAGATCTTCAGACTCTATGCTCCAAACCCCTCTCGAATCTTTTCACATCTTGCTACTGACATTATTTTGAGCTCTGCTGTCATCGTAGCATCTTTCTTAGTCATGACTTAGAACTTGAAATAGCTAATCTAGAGTGCCTTCTTTCAATATACCTCTCTGCCACATAATATCTCAGTTTTATTTCTCTTGACTGGCTTAGAGATATGAAGGGTTATGTGAATTGCAAATGGGCTTAGGGAAAAAATAGATGCAAGCAGGAAAAAAAAAACCAACATGGAGCTAATAAAGGTGTGTGTTCACAAGCAACAGTTTTATTAGACTAGGGACTGAGCTGGTGATGTGTGATGAGCAGTATGACACTCTTATATTTGGAAGGATAGGACTGACAGCTAGGTTCAGTCCTAAACCTAGAAAAACTCTATCTAATAGTGAAATAAAGAAAAGCTTCAACAATAAAACTTAGGGCAAGGATGATTTTCCAGTGATATGAATTTCACCTGCTATTTCCAAGGGATTCTCTTGCAAGGCTTCAGGAGACAGTTAGATATTAAAAACAAATCTCAGTCTGTTTTTACTGGCTTGGAGAAGGGAAAAAAGCAGCTAGCAGTAAGCAATAAATCATTTTAAATCTCACAGAATTGAGTAAAAGGTTCTTTATCTAATAAATCTGCTCAGCAAATGAAGCTAAAAATCCCTTAGATTAATAATCCACTTTGAGAATTTATATGAGGGGGAAATAGTAATGGGTAATTGGGATGTCCTGACTGTATAAGCAAACCGAATGTGCATGCCAGCTTTAGAAACACACAAAAGAAGTGTCCCTATCTCAGTAAGAATGCATCTTTAACTTTCCTCACATGTGGAGAGGAATAAGAATTACATATTTGCTGAGGGAAAAAGAATCCCATCTGCTGCAAAATTTATTGGGTAAGTGTCCATCCTGAATCTTATTTCCTCTTTGGAAGAGTCTGTAGAATCATTAGAAGTTAAGCTCATGTATTTCAATGAAAATATTACTACTACAGTGTGCCGAATCCCAACAGCAAATTAAATATTGAACACCTTTGATTAGATATGGGTTGGTTTGCTGGGTTTGTTTACCCATTCTACCTATTAGATACATGTTTTACATAAATCCTTCCTTACCAGTGAATTGGAGATCTTTGTTCTGGTAATGCAATTGAGGCTGTCCCTTGAAAGTGGACATATGCATGAATGATCATGCAGTGCTCCCTAGGACATCAGACATTATGGAATGCATTAAAGAACTCAAGTTTTTATTCCTTTTTCTTTCAGGTTTTTTTCTTTAACTAAACCTTTTTTTTATGCAGATTACTGTATCTGAATATACCATTGACTTCAGCTCAAGTCCTTTTCATATGTGGCTGCGTAAATGAGATAAATTTAAATTCTGGTAAAATTAACAGGCTGCTTCTAGAATTATTGTCTATATTATGTCTTCATGAGGCATAAAGATTTTTCACTATAATGAGTATTTATATAGAGTCCTATAGCGTGATATGCCAGATGGTTGCACTGCCATTCAGAGGGACCTTGACAGATGAGAGGAAAAGGCAGACAGAAACCTCATGAAGCTCAACAAAGGGAAAAGCAAAGTCCTGAATCTCAGAAGGAATAACCTCCAAGACCTCTATACAATGGGGGCCAACAGGCTGGAAAGCAGCTTTGCAAAAAGAAGTCTTGAGAACAACAAGCTGATTGCGAGGCAGCAACACACTGTCACAGCTAAAAAGGCCAAGATCATCCCGGCTGCATTAAGAAGAGTGCTGTCTGTAGACCAAGAGAGGTGATGCTTCCTCTCTTGACAGCGCTGGTGAGGCCACACCTGGAGTCCCAAGGAAGAGTGTCGTCTGTAGACCATGAGAGGTGATCCTTCCCCTCTTTACAGCACTGGTGAGGCCACATGAGAGTCCCAAGACCATCCCAGCAGCCAAACCCCTGCACTGAGAGCACTGTGTCACAGAAATAGAACAGCTGAGGTTTGAAGAAACCTCTATAGATCATCTATTCCAATTCTGTAGCTCAAAGTAGGATCAACTAGAGCAGCTTCCTAAGAGTATAAGTGATCTATATAAATCAGTTAATATTTCCAACTAGCTGCTGCAGTCCATAATGGAAGGACTTCAAGAGAATGAACCCTTCTACAGAATTTCCCTCTAGCTAACCCAACATATATATTTATTTATTATTACATTTAAAATGCTCAGGCTAGTTAATGTCCTTTTTTTTTTTTTTTCATCTAAAAGAGCTGAATAAGTTTTAGTTCTTGGAAAAGAACTTGAGAAAGTTCTTTAGCATTTATATAGACTGTGTGGTTCTACATGAAATGAAAAACATGGACATGCATGCATATGCAAACATGTGCTCAGAATTTCCATGATTTAAAACAGAAATTGCAATCATTTAAAACATGAGAAGAGATTAAAAGATTATTTTTCTGTTAATGATTATTTCTGTTAATGATTACAGAAAAAAATTAAGGAAAATCAATCTGATTGCTTGCATACTTACAGATAGTAATGATAAAAAGAATCCAAAGTGGGCAACATGACATTAGCTGAAAAGTGTTACCAGCCAGCCAGATTCCTGTTTTCTTATCTAATTAACTGATGAAAGCATTTTACTAGAAAAATTGTATCATTAAAAAAACAAACAAACAACACCCCCTCCAAAAAAAATCTTATTCTCAATTATTCAGGACTGAAGAATGAAAGATAATTTGATAGCTCTTGAAACTTTACAGTATCCATTTCTCAAGAAGAGTGAATTTTGAATATATTTTTACTCAATCCATGAGTATGCAATTTAAATAGTTAAAATGTCACAAAAATGTTTGGGGAAATCTCTTTTCTTCTTGTGGCTGACTGTAACCAGGCCAATTACCCTAGAAGAATTCCATACTTTTGTTTTGGTTTGAAGTAGTGATGCACAAGTAGTAAAAGTAGCAGTGACATTTTTGTTTGCCATCCAGTGGTGCTGATTTGTTGCAACAACATATTTGGAAGCAGTTGGGTCAGGGACAGTGCCAAACATTTGTGAAATTGCAGAATGACAGAATTATTGAGGCTGAGATCATCGAGTCCAGCTTATGACCTAACACCACCACACTGAACTGACCATGGCACTAAGTGCCACAACCAAGCTTTCCTTAAACACCTCCAGGCACATCAACTCCACTACCTCCCCAAGCAGTCCATTCCGGCGTCAAGTTATCCTTTCTGTCAGGAAGTGCTTCCTGACATCCAACCTAACCCTCCCCAGGCGCAGGCACAGCTTCAGGCCATGCCCTATCATCTTGTCACAAGTTGCCTGGGAGAAGAGCCTGACCCCCACCTTCAGGTAGTTGTAGAGTGTGATAAGGTCCCCCCTGAGTCTCCTCTTCTCCAGGCCAACCAAACCCAGCTCTCTCACCCTCTCCTCATCAGCATTCCCCATCAACATTCCCCTCCAGTTCCTTCTCCAGTCTTGTTGCTCTCCTCTGGACCTGCTCCAGCACCTCAATATCTCTCTTGCAGTGAGGGCCCAGAGCTGCACACAGTGCTCGAGGTGAGGCCTCTCCAGTGCCAGTACAGGGCAGAATTACATCCCTGGTCCTGCTGGCCACATAATTCCCGATACAAGTCTAGATGCCATTGGTCTTTCATGCCACTTGGGCACACTGCTGGCTCATGTCCAGCCAGTTGTCACCCAGCACTGCCAGGTTCCTCTCTGGTCTCCAGACACTCATCCCCCATTCTGCAGCCCTGCATGGGGTTATTATGGCCAAAGTGTAGAACCCTGCTTTGGCCTTGTTAAACTTCATCCCCCTGGCCTCATGCCACACACAATGTATTGCTGTGACATCTTCTTGCCCTCAGCTGAAGACCCAACCCTGCTTATGTATTGATTTGACAACAGGGACAAGTTCCAGAAGAAATTAAAATTTTGGTAAATGAGTTACGAATATATTTCTGAGAATTCAAAAGCAGAGGTCAGATCTTCACAGCAGATTAGTTCTGCAGTTTGCTGCTTTGGGGCTCACTGTGTGCAAACATTATGCAATGAAAGGATCTGGTATAGGAAGGATTTGGGCCTGATGGAGCAGGTCCAGAGGAGGGCAACAAAAATGATCAGAGGGCTGCAACACCTCTGCTACAAAGGCAAGCTGAGGGAGCTGGGGTTGTTCAGCCTGGAGAAGAGAAGGCTCCAGGGAGACCTGCCAATACCTGAAGTGGGCTAAAAGAATGATGGAGAGAGACTGTTTACAAAGGCCTGTGGTGATAGGACAAGGGGCAAAGACTTCAAACTAGAGAAGTGTAGATTTAAATGGGATGTTAAGAACAGGTTCTTTACTATGAGGGTGGTGAATAGATTGCCTAGGGAGATGGTTGAGGCCTCTTCCCAGAAGATATTCAAGGTGAGGCTCAACAGAGCTCTAGGCACCCTAATCTAGTTGACAATGTCCCTTCTGACCACAGGGAGGGTTAAACTGGATAATCTTCGAAGCCCTAACCATTCTGTGATTCTATGATCACAACACATAGCACTGGGACAACACATCTTGGAAAGTAATGCCTTCAGCCTATTCCTATAGTGAAAATGTGTGGGAAGACTTAGTGTCAGAGCATCTCAAGATGAGTGGAAAATCCTGAGGAAAGGTTTAAAACAAAAGGAGATTATGTACTTAGCAAATGTGCCTCTGCCTTTTGCTAGCTCTGCTCAATGTTACTGGCCAATTTCCTCCTAGGGCATGAATGTGCTATTTTGTTTTTATACCCTGCATGTAGCTTCTTTGTGCTCCAACGCCTGGATTTAGCAGATTATGGAATCCTGCAGGCTGGCCTAGCTCATATCTGTGAGGTAAGGGCAGCACAGTTCCCTGAACACTGTTTTTTTTCTCATGTGTAGAACGAAATAAATCTGGCAGCATTCATGAACAGGTCACACTTCTGGAGACATTAACAGGCTGTGAATAAAGCCAAATATACCCTTAAATGCTAATGCTTTTAGCTTTTGATTTCAGCAATTTCTTCTTGCATTGCTTCTTGATTATGCAATAGTCTCTCCTGTACCCACACACCTTTCGTGTTGCCTCCCTTCACAATATTTATGGAGGTTTCACTGTGACCTTATAATATCATTGCATTTGCCAGAGTAATTCATTAATTCAGACCTCTGCAGTTTTAATTTTTCCTTTGGATTTATGTCTTTTTTATGTTCTTGAGGATTTTCACAGGTAGCACCTTAAGACGAATTGATCAGCCTCACACAATGTAGTCAATCAAGGTGAGAATGACAGAATAAGCATTCAGAAGTTCTCAAAGTAAAAGGAGCTGAAAACATAAAAGGAGAAACAGAAAATAGCTGCTACAGTCTTGCATACTTACTAAGGATGGATTTGCCTTTGGGAAGCTCCAAAGGGATGGTCCCAGGAGACACAGAGGCTTCCCTTGGAGGTAGGCAGGACAGGTGTCCCAACTGGCTTTGGGCATCCCATCTCCAGCTAGTAGCAGGGCAGACGAGGCAGACAAGGGCAGCCCTAGCCTCAGGCACTTGACATCTCCCTGGGGACAGGGATAGGTCAAGGCTGGGCAGTAGTGGTGTCAGGCCCAGTGAAGTGATTTGGGGCTTGACACAGACCCATGAGGATGGTGGGGGGGAGCCCTGTGGGGATGGGTTGGAACAGGCAGGGCTGGGTGTGCCTTTGGGCCTCTGACACTGCCTGATGTGCTTTAAATCAGAAAATCTTCCTCACAAATACAGAACTGACAACAAATAAAGTGAATTAGTTGAAGAATAGATGAAGTGAACCCAAATGAGACATAATTATTCTCATATGATTTTTCCTCATATAAATTATTTAGTTCCATATTAGAGAATTCCCATATTAGGGAAATTTCTAATTAATACTGTAAATAATGTCTGGAGAAGTCTTTTTAGATATTGCTCAATGATTTGTTCTGTCTCTGGAGCAAATGAGATAAAATGTCGTAATTTGGCTAAGAAAAAGACTACAAAAGCTAAAAAAAAAAAAAAAGCAGCTACATTTCTGGCTGAAGTGCACTGAAATTTGCTAATTTTTTTTTTTTTTTACATGCCTGGCTCCCATCATTATCGTTTGGGAGCCTTTCATCTAATTTCTGTTAGCTAAATATATCTTCTTTTAATTGCAGGAGTTGCCACACACTGCAGACAAATGAAGTGTTCCCCAGGTTCACAGCTGAAAATGATTGGCTTTTATGAAATACAGTCATGAATTTGAAGTTGCAGAGAGAAAGTGCTTACCCTAACAGTAGTCTTCCAATATTTGGTATTTTCCTAGAGGAATATTTGAAGTCTCTCTCCTCCTTAATTCTGTGTTATTTTCATGCGTAAGTGAATTGTTGGTAATATACAACTGAGTGCCAATAGCTTGTGTGAGGGAATAGATCTTTCATTAGAGAGAATTATTAATTCCTCTAGTTCATTTTATGAGATTTTTTTTTTCTCAACAGCATTATTATTTTTTCAGAGTTAAAAATCATATTTTTTTTCTCTGAAGAAATATGATGCAAAAGGAAAACTTCACTGCAGATCTATTTTTTTTAACTGAAGACTTCACAACCATGATCGGGGTCCAACAAAGGCTGATGGATAAAACCACTGTTTTTCAGTGCTTGTTAATTCCTTCTTGTCAGATGTTTTACCTTGCTTTTTGTGGTGGTTTAAAACTAATACCTTGGCTTAGTGACTTCATTATAAACAAGAATAGGAAAATTCCAGAGACATTGGGTAGAAATTAGTAAGAGGTAAATATAAAAGGGGATTGGATACAAAAGAAAAACAATGATAAGTCTATATCATTCCTTTAGATTGATGATTAGGATATATTTGCTGCAGAAACTATCCTTTTCTTTCTCCTTTTCACTTCTTCTGTCTGTGATTCTGCTTTGCATTACTCCCTTATCTCTTTCCCGGCCTTCTGCTGATGTATTGTGTCTGTGAGGTACAGGGAAGGGAAGGGAAGGGAAGGGAAGGGAAGGGAAGGGAAGGGAAGGGAAGGGAAGGGAAGGGAAGGGAAGGGAAGGGAAGGGAAGGGAAGGGAAGGGAAGGGAAGGGAAGGGAAGGGAAGGGAAGGGAAGGGAAGGGAAGGGAAGGGAAGGGAAGGGAAGGGAAGGGAAGGGAAGAAGGAGACTTCTGATAGCCCCCTCTGGTGGGGGAACAATTCGAGGGTGTCTTTGTGTTGATTCTGAATAGTGAATTTATGTAGATATAAATATAGTGCATATACATTGTATTTTATAGTTCTAAATTTTATCTTCCTTTTGTAAATCCAGCTTCATTTTGCTTCCAAACCTTCTGAGCTAGTCTGGTGATTTATTTTGGGGGTAATTTCAACCTACCACACTTTTGCAGTGGCAAATAGACATTTTTTCCACTTCAAACTCCTGTGATATTTATTTCCTGGTCTTCTCACTTGTGTTTTTAACTGTTCTGCAGTGTACAAAGCTGGCATATGTCTCCCCAGATTATAAATTCTACAAAGCTGTTAGCTTTTTGTGAAGCATCATAATGTACTCTTGACTGATCTTTCATTACCAAAGGCCTCAGTCAGCCATTGAAGACTGAAACTGGCAGACTATTTAGCGTGCCCTAAGTGTAACTTTGAGACAGCAGGAGCTAGAGCTTTCTGTAATTATACTCCCTGATTGTGGAATCTGCTCCCTATTGAGACTGGAAGAGCAGCATCTGTTGTGACATTTAGGTTAAAATTAAAGAGGTGCGCAAGTTTGTTGATGCATTTAACTGCAGGGAATCATCTTAATTATTATTTTTAAATTGTTCTTGTAGGAAAAAAAAACAACAACAACAACAACAAAAAGGCAACATAAAAATGTAGCTGTGGAAGGGAATTCACGTTGTTATGGTAAGATAGTGTTTTAAATTGATAGTTATTATTTGTCCACAAATAAAAGGAAAATAAGAGATAATCAACACCATGAAGATAGAGTAAAGCACTCAGTCTGGATTCTGAGAGAACAGTTATTAGTTCATTCACGTGTCCTCCCCACCCCCATCCTACTGCTATAGAAGTCATCAGTACTTTATCCATGCAGAGGCTGCTTTTTGCCTTAAGACAAACAAGCTGTGTAACCATATTTTTAATTGGTTCTGTCTTTAAAACTACCTCTAAGTCACAGTAAAATTTCTCATTTCATTTAATTGAAAAGTTGTTGTCATTTTTTTTCCTCTGGGTTGACTGGATCACTTTGATAGTGTGCCACTAATTCAAAATCATAGCATCATAGAATCAGTCACGGTTGGAAGGGACTACAGGAATCATCTAGTTCCAAAACCCCTGCCACGGCCAGGGACACTCTACCCTAGAGCAGGCTGGCCAGAGCCCCATCCAGCCTGACCTTAAAAACCTTCAGGGATGGGGCCTCAACCACCTCCCTGGGCAGCCCATTCCAGGCTCTCACCACTCTCATGGTTAACAACTTTCTCCTCATGTCCAGTCTGAATCTCCCTAACTCCAGCTTTGCTCTGTTCTCTCTAGTCCTGTCACTCCCTGGCAGCCTAAAAAGTCCCTCCCCAGCTTTTCTGTAGGCCCCCTTCAGATACTGAAAGGCCACAATAAGGTCACCTGGGAGCCTCCTTTTCTCCAGACTGAACGGCCCCAACTCTTTCAGTCTGTCCTCACAGGAGAGCTGCTGCAGCCCTCTGACCATCCTCATGGTCCTCCTCTGACAAATTCCAGCATGTACAGATCTTTTTATAGATGTATCCAGACAGAATGGGATAAGTGCTTGAGAGTAGGAAAGCTTTGCAAAGAGATGGGGACAGGCTGGTTTGATGAGCCAAGGTCAGTTATGTGCCAAGTGCTGGATATTGTCCCTGGGTTACACCAACATCAGGTAACCCTACAGGCTGGGGGCAGAATAGCTGGAAAGCTGCCCAGCAGAAAAGGACCTGGGGATGCTGGTGAAGGGTCTGGAGAACAAGTGTTATGAGAAGCAGTTAAGGGAGCTGGGGTTGTTTAGTCTGGAGAAGAGAAGGTTGAGGGACACCACATTCCTCTCTATAACTACCTGAGAGAAGGTTGCAGTGAGGTGGGGACTGGTTTGTTCACCCTAGCAGCAAGTGATAGAATGAGAACAAATGGTCTAAATTTGTACCAGTGGAGGTTTAGTTTGGATATTAAGAAAAATGCTTTGCTGTTAGAGTGGTCAGGCATAGGAACAGGCTGCCCAGGGAGGTGGTAGAATCACTATCCCTTGAGATGCTGAAAGCGTAGACATGGCACTTTGAGACGTGGTGGTGTTGACATTTGGACTCAGTGATCTTAAGGGTCTTTTTCAACCAGAAAAAGTCTATGATTCCAAGAAATCTCAGGTGTCCTCCTCAGAATATTGCTGATGTGTCCTCAATCAATTTAAAATCAATTAAATATATATTTGGGAATTCTTCCTTATTCTCTTTATGAGCAGAAAGAACTAATTATTTTAATAATATGTTCTCATACTGATGTTATAATTAGACTCAATTTAATTTTCAAGCTTGGTAAGAAATCTCTCTGAAAAGGTTTTAAGAATCTACTCATTTTAAATAGACCTCAGGAAAAAAAAATAGTAACAGCCAGCAATCTACTTGCCCTGATAGAAGTAGATTTATCTTTCCTTCATAGTAAACTACTAATAGAGTTTCAGGTTTTCATAGAATCACAGAATGGCATAGATTGGAAGTGATCTCAGAGATCACCTGCTCCAATCTTCCTGCATGGGCAGAGATGCCTTTCAACTGGATTTGGTGCTCAAAGCGTTATCCAAGCTGGCCCTGAACACCCCCAGGGAGAAGGCAGCCATAACCTCTCTGGGCTGCCGTATAACTCTGCCATACCAGAGTCTCACCACCCTCATATTGAAGAACAATTTCCTCAGATCCAGTCCAAATCTATTCTCCCTCAGCTTAAAACCATGCCACTTTGTCCTATCACTAGACACCTTTGTTAAAAGTCCATCTCCAGCCTTCCTGTAGGATCCCTTCAGACATCTGAAGCCATCCCAAAGGTCCTCTCAGAGTCTTCTGTTCTCTAGGCTGGCCACCCCCAGCTCTCTCAGCCTATCCTCATAGCAGATGTGTTCCAGCCCTTGGATCATCTTTATGGCCCTCCTCTGGACACGCTCCAACATCCTTGTGTTAGTCTTATCTATGAAAAATAAACGTTTCAAGACTGTGTATGTTTCTTATTGTCAGAATATTCACCATCCAGTCAAGGACTGTTCCACAGGCTAATTGGAAAATAACACATGCAATGAAGAAACACTGAATGGGGATAGAGATGAAGTCATCCTTCTGTACTGTGGAATCAGTCCAGAATTCTTTTCTCAGTTCTGAGGACTGTAGAAATAATAGGCAGGAGCACATATGTTTTAAAGAACTTTTCTTGGTGAACAGTTTCAAAAGAAACATTACAGCTGTGCAACTTATCACAGAGTCACAGAATCACAGAATATTAGAGGTTGGGAGGGACCTCCAGAGATCAATGAGTCCAACCCCCCCTGCCAAAAGCAGGATCCCCTAGGGCAATCTGCACAGGAGATTTTGAAATTCTCTAGAGGACACTCCACAGCCTCCCTGGGCAGCCTGTTCCAGTGCTCTGTCACCCTCACACCAAATAAGTTTCTCCTCATGTTAAGGTGAAACCTTCTATAATGAAGTTTGTACCTCTTGGTCCTTGTCTAATTGCTGCTGACCACCAAAAAGAGACTGATCCCATTCACTTGACACCCACCTCTCAGATATTTATAGACATTGATCAGATCTTCTCTCAGTCTTCTCTTCTCCAGACTAAACAGCCCCAGGGCTATCCAATCTAAAAACCCACTTAAGAGCTAATAACTTCTTGTATCCAAAGACATGAATAGTGCCATAGAAAAAGTTTAGTTTAAATACACTCTAAGTTAAAACTTGGCAGCTATAGTTTTCAGGTAGATCTGGCAATGTTTTCCCTCCAGCTCCAGTCAGTGTACTTTTTAAAGGAGATATTTTGCAGACCTCTAACTGTAGCTATAGTATTCCAGACTCTTGTGACAAATGTCCTTTCAAGGTTCTAGAAAGCTGAAGATCTAGAAAGCTGAACATAAGCCAGCAGTGTGCCCAGGTGGCCAAGAGAGCCAGTGGCATCCTGGCCTGCATCAGGAATGGTGTGGTCAGCAGGAGCAGGGAGGTCATTCTGCCCCTGTACTCTGCACTCCTTAGACCACACCTTGAGTACTGTGTTCAGTTCTGGGCCCTCCAGTTTAGGAAGGACATTGAGATGCTTGAGCGTGTCCAGAGAAGGGCGACGAGGCTGGTGAGAGGCCTTGAGCACAGCCCTATGAGGAGAGGCTGAGGGAGCTGGGGTTGTTTAGCCTGGAGAAGAGGAGGCTCAGGGGTGACCTTATTGCTGTCTACAACTACCTGAGGGGTGGTTGTGGCCAGGAGGAGGATGCTCTTTTCTCTCAGGCAGCCAGCACCAGAACAAGAGGACACAGCCTCAAGCTGTGCCAGGGGAGTTTTAGGCTCGAGGTGAGGAGAAAGTTCTTCACTGAGAGAGTCATTGGACACTGGAATGGGCTGCCCGGGGAGGTGGTGGAGTCGCCGTCCCTGGGACTGTTCAAGGCAAGGTTGGACGTGGCACTTGGTGCCATGGTCTAGCCTT
The DNA here is from genome assembly GCF_015220805.1 of Pogoniulus pusillus. Lineage (NCBI taxonomy): Eukaryota > Metazoa > Chordata > Aves > Piciformes > Lybiidae > Pogoniulus > Pogoniulus pusillus. Next base: position 34,644,374 of record NC_087264.1, read on the forward strand.
GAGCTCTGTGGTAAAGGGTTGGACTTGATGATCTATGAGGTCTCTTCCAACCTTGTTGATACTGTGATCTCCCAAATCTTTCATTAAAGAGAAAGAAGCAAGCCATATTGAAAACATCCACTCTTTCTGCCAGCAATGTCGATCATCACTGATGAAGATGCCCATCTGAAACATCTGCTGGGCAAACATTTAGTAATCTGCAGCACAGCTTATACATTGATAATATCCACAAACCTCTATGTCCCATCGGTATGCATAGGTAGATATTTTAAAATGCATTATTTTATCATTTTAAGCAAAGAAATATTCCTCTATATGTTTATGTAAATACATTTTCTTTTCAATAGACCAGCACCTGCCAAAGAACCTGCAGCATGGAAGTTTTGGTGGCTCATTTTCATGACCACCAAAGAGTAAAATGAGTGACAGCTCTCAGTGTGTGTAGTCATAGAATCATAGAATCATAGAATCAAGCAGGTTGGAAGAGACCTCCAAGATCATCCAGTCCAACTTAGCACCCAGCCCTAGCCAGTCAACCAGACCACAGCACTAAGTGCCTCATCCAGTCTTTTCTTGAAGACTTCCAGGGACAATGCCTCCATCACCTCCCTGGGCAGCCCATTCCAATGGCAAATCACTCTCTCAAGAGTGTTAGCAAAATTAATGTGCTCATGTTTGAAAGAAGAAGTGTATATAAAATATGAGGATAAACAAAAGAAAAGTGTTACATGTGGAAAATTATGAGGTGTAGTGGAACTTTTTGGCTTGAAAACACATGAAAACTCTCTTTCCTGTCATTTCTCCAGGACAGGAGTGTGAAAATATTCTACAAGCCTGCAGACTAAAGCCAAAAGGACTGAGAGATGTCTATCTTCTAGTAAAGCAGTGAAGAATAGACTTGAGAACCTTCAAGAGAGATGGATGGAAAGTTGTCAGTGGCTGGTGATGATGTAGATGGCAAATCCCTGAAAGCAGGATAGCCATACAGTTTTGTAGTCCTAAGGAAACTCAGAACTAGAAGACTGCTAAAGAACTGCAACTCAAGAAGGATGAAACATTCTGAATGTGCTGTAGAGACATTACACAAAGTTCAGAGCTCCACCATGAAGCTGAGATTTAGGAATTGTTAAATATTTCTCAATTCAACAAGACTACTCTGTACCCAATGCTTGCTGTATTTGTTACACACTGTAGGATTCTACACTGAGGAAGAAGAAAATGAAAACTTCACTCAGATGCTGAGTTTGCACTGCAACCTTGAGCATTCACTGCTATATACAGCTTCTGCTCCCTGCATAAACCAAACCAAACAAACAAAAACAAGGACAAAACCAAACAAAGAAAAAACCAAACCTCACCAACCTGCAAATGTATGTGAAATATGCAATGGGAAGAACTGCATTTGTTGAAGACAAGTGAAGAATCCAAATGCCTAGAACAGATCTGTAGTTCCTGTGAAAAAAGTGTTAGATGAGTGGATTCTGTGGGATTTCTATAGGAAATCCATACTGGCTCAGGTGAATTGTCTTAGGCAGTGGCCACAAGCAACATCAAGGGAAGATTAAGAACAAGGCAAATAGATTGCAGCTCTCTCAGATAGTATCTTGCAGTCTAATTATATTCAGCTTTGAGAAATTCCTGAAGCTAATGTAAAATTTTTAACCTCTTTAGATCTCTTCTCTTTGTGGTCACAGATATTTTCAGATGCACAATAATCAATGGCCAGAAATTTGGAATATCATCGCTTTTCCTAATAAGAACTATGTCCTTTTATTTGGTTTGAACTTGGTCCTTCTTACCTTCAATTAATAATCTCTTGGTTTTACCACAGATGAGACATAAACAGGAGTTTTCTATTCACAGTCTTTGTGATCATTTTGTAGGGTTCTGGCATTTTCTTTTTATGGCTTCCTTTCCAGGCTGCAGAGCCTGTTCTGTCAACTGTTATATGAAAGTTCTTTCACACTTGTCTTGTCTTTCTCTAGATCTTTCTCAGTTCTGTTGAATACTTCTGGAGGATAAGAAGACCTGCACATAGTGTTTTCATGGAACTGTGTGTTACCATACCAGCACCTTGCACGTGCCTTTCAGTAATGAACTCAAATCCATCTCCCTTACAGAAGGATTAGTTTTGTTGTGCATCACTTAACACTTCCCTGCACTGAACTTTCTTGGTTTATTGCTAAGACAGTCATGTTCTTCATGCCTCAAGGGTGGCTTTCATCTCTACCACTTTGACAAACTCCTATTATTCCACAGAGCCTTCTTTAAAGTTAACATGAAGTGAAATTACCTATCTTGGCTTCTTGGCAGATAATCAACATAGGCAAAGAGCACTCTCACAAGCCTTCATGGGCAAACTGCTGCCTCTCACAAGTTGACTTACTCTCACCACCATGACACCTTTAATTCAGACTCGGTATAAGGTGTTCTAAGGGACTAGCAGCTTTAAGTTCCTAAGAACTACCTACCTGTGATGTACAGCTGGACTATCTCAAAATCACCAAATCACAGAACCTTAGATGTTGGAAGGAACCTCCAGAGATCATTGAGTTCAACCCCTCCTGCCAAAGCAGGATCATCCAGGGTAGTCTGCAGAGGAATGCATCCAGGCAGGTTTTGAAGGTTTCCAGAGAAGGAGACTCCACAACCTCTCTGGGCAGCCTGTTCCAGTGCAAAATTCTACAAATCTGGAAATGTGGCAACTGAGAGAGAGAGAGAGAGAAACCTCTCCTTTCTTCAGATAGGAAGGGAAAGGTGATGCCCTGTCAGCTACCTGTCTATTAGTCTATGACTCTTAAAACCTGGTAGGTTAGAAGAAGTGAAATTGATGTAAGAAATGGGGCATTTGACACTCAATTTAAGCATGACATTTTACCTAATAGCTAAGAGGATTAATGGTGAAAAAAATCAATGAATAAGCAGTAAGGTAGAGAAAAGACTTGCTAAATCTTGACTCAGCAGCTTTACCTTGAGGGGATTTAAGCTCAGACTTTCTTCTCTTTCAGTATCCAGCTTTACAGCCTGTATCATTATTTTTTTTCTCAGAATTTCAAGCATGGTTAGCACTCAGAAATCAAAGCAATGCAGAATACTCTGATTAAAACACTTAACACACTGTTGATTTGCAGTCAAATCGTAGGAACTGAGAATTATTCCAGCTCATATAGATGAATACAGTTTAGTTTCTTTAAATCAATGGAGTCACAGTATCACAGTATCACCAAGGTTGGAAGAGACCTCATAGATCATCAAGTCCAACCCTTTACCACAGAGCTCAAGGCTACACCATGGCACCAAGTGCCACGTCCAACCTTGCCTTGAACAGCCCCAGGGACGGCGACTCCACCACCTCCCCGGGCAGCCCATTCCAGTGTCCAATGACTCTCTCAGTGAAGAACTTTCTCCTCACCTCAAGCCTAAATCTCCCCTGGCACAGCCTGAGGCTGTGTCCTCTCGTTCTGGTGCTGGCCACCTGAGAGAAGAGAGCAACCTCCTCCTGGCCACAACCACCCCTCAGGTAGTTGTAGACAGCAATGAGGTCACCTCTGAGCCTCCTCTTCTCCAGGCTAACCAATCCCAGCTCCCTCAGCCTCTCCTCGTAGGGCTGTGCTCAAGGCCTCTCACCAGCCTCGTCGCCCTTCTCTGGACACGCTCAAGCATTTCGATGTCCCTCCTAAACTGGAGGGCCCAGAACTGAACACAGTACTCAAGGTGTGGTCTAAGGAGTGCAGAGTACAGGGGCAGAATGACCTCCCTGCTCCTGCTGACCACACCATTCCTGATGCAGGCCAGGATGCCACTGGCTCTCTTGGCCACCTGGGCACAGTCTAACCAGTGTGTCCAGGAAAACCTTAATTTAGGTTTCAAACACACATCTATTAATTGCACCTACCATTATAAACAAGAACTTTTAAAAACAGGAAAAAGAAGGGAATCCATTTTTTTTTTTCATTACAATCTTATGTTATAAAGGTGCAAATTAGTAGTAGGGGAAAGGGACGAAATCAATCTCTTTTTGGTGGTGCACAGTAACAAGACAGCGAATAATGGGTACAAACTTGAACATGGAAGGTTTCACCTCAACATGAGGAGAAACTTCTATACAGTGAGGGTGACAGAGCCCTGGAACAGGCTGCCCAGAGAGGTTGTGGAGTCTCCTTCTCTGGAGATTTTTAAAACCCTTCTGGATGCCTTCCTTTGCAGACTACCCTAGGGAATCCTGCTTTGGCAGGGCAGTTGTACTGGATATTCTCTGGAGGTACCTTCCAACCTCTAAAATTCTGTGATTCTGTGGTTCTGTGAATACCAAGTGTGATCCCTGCATCAAGCAAACTACCTTGCACACATTCATAAGCACCAGTATCACAGTGCAAATAACTAAGTGCAGAAGTTCTACTGCATCACTGAGGAACAGATTAAAACCTTGTCTGAGAAAAGAGACTTTTTATTGTTGCTTGTGTTCTGGAGAGGAAGGGGTTTATTCTGACTGCTGATCTTTTAATTCTTTGTTCTAGGAATACTGTGAGATCTGAAAGAAATCAAAGCAAAACAAAACAGGCCAAAACAAACCAAACAAAAAAAACCCAAAACTATAGATAATTAATCCCAACTGACAAGATTTTTTTTTCTAAAAGTAATAATTCCATAATAAATTACCCTGTAATCATATTAAACACTTCCAAGATGTTTACATCCCTGCCTTGTCTTCTAAGAACACTACTTGTCTATTTCTTGCTGGGGTTTTTTGTTTACTCTCTGGATTTGGAGTTGCCTAGACATCTCCCTTGGTTAACATCCTACCACAACAAGCCTAGCCTTGGAAGGGAGTAAAGCCATAACTTTCACAAGTACTTTCAGGTCCTGCCCTCAATGTGAAATATTCTGACAGCATCTATTGGTTTCTTATTCCCTTTTATGTTTCTTTTTAACGTTTTCTTTTCTTCTTACAGGTTTTCCTTCTATCTTCTCCTGCTGTTCCTATTATCTGTAGTCCAACAGGTTCCCAGTTGTAGCTTCTTTTGTTTCCTCTGTTTGACTGGTAGCTCTTTTGAATCCGTGCCAGTATCTCTGGGCTGCTCTTTTGCTATTTGTTCTCCTTCAAATCAATGTCTTTCCTATTTAAAATTAAGGTGTCTTGAAGAGCTCTATTTTTTTTCTATTGTGACCAAACAGCTAAGCATTCTTCCACCTTTTCTGAAGATCTATAGTCCTGCTGTCTAGTGTTCCAATGATGATTTAATAGACTCAATGTCAGAGAAAACAAAGACAGAAAGAGTACAGATGATTGAAGACTGAAAAGGAGCAGTAACATTTTAATTGGTTAGCCTGATAGAGGACCTGACATTTTGGAACTTGAAGACTGTCTAATGGATTTTGGTTTATGGTTTTATGGCAAAACGGTTTTCCCTTCCCTTCCCTTTCCTTCCCTTCTTTTGACACAAACCAGTAATTTGAGTATATGCATAGTAATGGTCTCAGAAATTCCTACTGAAATAGATCAGCTTGGAAAGACCTTTCTTCCATCTACTACTGAAACTTGGGAGTGTGCTTTCTATACAAACTGTGACCAACTGTTAAGAAAAGTTTTCAAAATTACTCTTTTTAAAAAGGTCTTCCAAGCTCCTTTAAATTATGAATTATTCTATCTCTACATTTCTATTCCTTTCACTTCCTTTCAACTGAAGGTTGAGCAACTAAGCATTTAAATGTAATTTGATTTGAATATCAACACTTTACTGAGCTAGGAAACAAAGACCTCATGCAGAGAATATTCTGCCTTCAGTCTGCTTACTATCTAAGCAGAAGATGCTATTATAAAAAGTCTCCTGCAAAATTACACAGAAGCATGTCCTCCTGATTTAGCTATTTTCAAGATTTAAAAAAAAGAGTTAAAGTTTTCTTGTAATTTTCTCTTCTGTCTACAGAACATTTGAGAGAAGATTAGAGATAACTGCAATTCTCCTGAATGTGTGCTAAGTGAAGTTAGAGACAGAATCATAGAATCATCGAATGGTCTGGGTTGGAAAGGACCTCTGAAGGTCATCCAGTCCAACCTCCCCTTGCAGTCAACAGGGATAACCTCCACTAGATCAGGTTGCCCAGAACCCTGTCGAGCCTCACTTTAAATTTCTACAGGGATGGGGCCCTAACTACCTCCCTGATACTACAGATATCTATGCCCAGCGATTATTTCTTTCTATACAGGCCCCCCTAGAGAGTGAGACTGAGATCTTGATTTTACTAACATCAAAAAGGCATCAAAAAGGCATCAAAAAGGATGCCTGCTTCTCAAACCCAAGAAAATCTTGGAGCATGCTTCCAGAGAGTGAATCATGAAATGGACAAAGAAAAATTGGCAAAAACACCAGCAGAGAGCATTCTGCGTTCATCTTCACCAGACCCTTGGTTGAGTAAAAAGGAGAAAGCATCTCTCAAAAAAGAGATTCAGGATCTTCTGAAAATCTTTACTGTAATCTTACATGATCAATGTAAATAAGTTCTATGCTGGGAACAGTCAGATGATTGGAAATTCTATGTATTAATGTTAGGGTTCTCAAAATCCATCTTGATGTGTTCCTGGGTGGCCTGCCCTAGATGATCCTGCTTTGGCAGGGGGACTGGACTGAATAATTTCTAGAGATCCCTTCCAACTCCTAACATTCTGTGATCCTATGATGATCACCCAATAGCCACATCAGCTTGATCAGGTACAACTTCTAATCCACAGAACATTCTCATTGGTCTCATTATGTCATGAAACACTTCAATTTGTCTTAAAACTTATTACCACAGAAACAAGAGTAGCATAAACTTTCAGTCTACATAAGTCCACAGTCACTGATATAAAGCATAGACATTGAAGGATACAACATGCTCATCATATTCACTCTGAGGATTACATTTAAGAACTTTTGCTAGATCCACTTCTCGTCCTGGTTGTCAGGAGTGTTAATTCCACTCCTCTGTTTTTGCATAAAACAGTATCTCTCTGTGTTTCTTACCATACAGTACATCATTAACTGAATTATTCTGAAGGCTTGACATTCCTGACTCTCTTTGTTTCCTAGGGAACAAGCAAGACAACAAGTTGAATTACACTGCTTAAAGTGGAAAGGAAAACTTGTTCAAATCCTTTAAGTGTACAGAAATGAAAAGTCATACCAGGGTTCTCTATGTTACATTTGTTATGTTATGACTGGAAGACTGAGAATTATGTAGTCCAGAGAACAGTAAATCAGGACTTCAAATGACTTCTCTCTGTGTGATGGAAAAGAAAGATTTGAGAACTGAAGATGCAATGTATCTGTGAATATCCCTATGAAATTAAATGAATTTCCACTTGTAGATATCTGTCTGAAAGAAGTAAAATAATTACAGAAAATTGTTAGATTGAAAATATATTCCATTTGTTTTCTTATTATCCTGTGCTTTTTGCATAACCTGGAGATCTTAAATGACCATCAGAAAGCTACCTACAAAACTATAAATACACATGAAATTTGTGTGATTTACTCAAGGTGATCCTGCTCTAACAGGAGGCTTGGACTAGCTGAGCCTCAGAGGTCCCTTCCAACTCCTAGCACTGTGATTCTATGAAATAATGACATGAAATAGATGAGCTTTTGAAAACAATTCCAGCAACATTTTCTTTAAGTCTGTCTGATTCATGCTTCTAAATCTTTTAAAGCTACATGAGGTCTTCATTTCTTAAACTCCTCATGTTGCCTTGCTCTGTGAAGTATTATTCTGTTTGATTCTTAACTTTGAAGGCTCATTTATACACTGACATTGCTATCTGCAGGAAAAATACTACAGTATGAGTGGCAGCTATTTGTAGGAAGTAACTGTGAACAAACATATTTATGAGTGTTCAGTAGGGAAAAAAAAAAGGAATAAAATGGAGTGATAATTTGTTAGGATGGAAAATTCAAATGGATGTTCATAAACACTGATGTGCAGGGTTTATCCAAGCTTTTATCTTAAGAAAATGCTACTTGCCTGCTTGGGAATGTTAGTATTCACACATCTCCCCAAGCTGTCATAACATTTCTCTTCTTAACAAATCAAAAAGGCTAGCAAAAATTAGGTATCAAATATTCCACCCTCTGATCATAGCACCTGAAAAAGAATTTAAATCAGCATCATCTATATTTCATTAAAACCTGTGTTATGTAACCACAGCCTTAACCCACAGCAGCAAGGCTTTAAGCTGCTCTTTGATTAACATATTAGCATGGCAGTAATTTTCTTATACTGAGAAAAAGAGAGGTTTTAGCTGCTGATGAAGGAAAATTTAAGAAACTCTGTTTCAAATACATCAGTTGCATCATTGCTGACATGACTGATCACACATTTACAAGACAGGTAAATAAATACTCCATTACCAATATAGTCTATGCCCAGTGATAGAGGAAGGGGTGGAAAAATCAATTTTTGTAAAAGGAAAGAAGACAAAACTAGTGAGGAATAAAAAGTTGTGTTCCTTTTTCACTGGAAAATTACAAAATATAGAGAATGAAAAGCAAAAATTAGAGCAAGCTTCCAGTTTTGGCAGTGTGATTTGGCCAAATTCATGCAATAATCAAACATTTGTTGTTGTATCTTTAGCTTGCAGCAAAGGTATAGACAAATGTATCATATTTTTAACTGAAAGTTAGAATAACAAATATGTATATGACTGACACAGAATGGCTAATTTGAAATTAATGTCTTGCGATGAGAGACAGAGATCCGCTAGAGAGAGTCCAACAGAGAGCTACAAGGATGATTACAGGACTTGAACATCTCTCCTATGAAGAATGACTGAGAACCCTGGGCCTGTTTAGTCTAGAGAAGAGATGGCTGAGAGGGGATCTGTGTCTACAAATATCAGAGGGGAGGGTGTCAAGATGAATTTCCCAGGCTCTTCTCAATGATGCTCAGTGCTAGGACAAGGAAAAATGGGTGCACATTAGAACAGAGAAGGTTCCACCTCAGCATGAGGGGACACTTCTTTATAGTGAGAGCAACAGAGCACCAGAACTGTGTGGTTGTTTGAGCTAGATTTCTAGCTCAGACATTAAAACAATTTGGAACAGAGAAACTTAGAAGTGGAAGCTCTGAGTGGAGCGGTGAACATTGTAGGGATAGACCACATAATGGCAACAATGGATAAGTTAATACAATTTCATTGGAGCATAATGAGCATTATGTCTGAAAGCACAGCTTGTAGCTCCCACTTGCTGCTTCTGCTGTGCATGCTGTGCATGCTGCCATCTTCCTCCACTGCTGTTTTGGCTGCTGCTGCTTTTGCTGCTTCACCACCATTTGACCCCTTCCCCATCTTCCTTAAGGTTATTATATTTCTGTAATAGTTTATTCTCCTTGTCCTGTTATATTTAAACTCTAAGAAATACGATTTCATTTTTCCTGACTTTTCCAAAAATCTGTGTTGTAGTGAGTTTACTCTACTGGGGGAGGGATCTGCCCTAGCCCAGGTCAAACAGGCTGTCCAGAGAAGTTGTGGAGTCTCATTTTTTGGAGACAAGCAAAATCTACCTGGATGAATTTCTCCATGGTCTTCTTTGGCAGGGGGATTGGACTCAATGATCTCCAGAGGTGCTTTCCAATCCCTAGCATTCTGTGATTCTGTGATATATGCAAAAAAATGCCTGATCTATGAGCTCAGGATGTCTGGCCTTGATGTGATGGCAATCTGGAATCATACACCTACATCATCAATTGCTAGTGATAGGTTATTTGTGGGTTGTGCCATAGGAACATTGCCATGTTCCTTTGGTTTCTTTTCCTCTATAAAATCAGAGGGGTCTGCCTTAAGACTTTAATCTTCTTCCACAGGAAATAAGAGAGATGTTCCCGCAGTATTGTACTCTTTCACTTTCCTTATGGAAGATACAAATATAAGACCAAAGAAATGAAACTCAGTCCCTAAATTCTGTGCTGCATCTACTTGAGAACATGCTCAAGTAGAAAATATATTAATATGAAGTGTTGCACCTGTCCCTATCTGGGGAACCTCTATAACAGCAACTGAAATCTATCAAGGACTGAGAAAAAGACCCAAGATGTAGCAAGAAGATGCATTTCTACAGGTCACAATTTTGCTTTTCTGGGCACTCTGTTATTTTCTGTAGTATTTTGAGGACTTTTAATTTTCTGTCTAATGCAATTATTAAACTGCAGTGTTGCTAAGGCAACCTCCTAGAACATTCCTTCCCTGAGGCCCACAGAAAATCCCAGGGAGCAAAGAAAGTAGTTAATTCCTATCTAGCATGCACTCAAAGTTGTTTTGTTGGTTTTTTTTTCCCCTAGAATCTAATTTCACTCCTTATGTCTTTGAGCCCCTTTACTTGCAATGAAAAATAAGAGAAAAAATAAAAATCCTCCTTAACATTCAAGAATATATCTCTGTTTCCTGTTGTAAAAATCATACATCTCCTCTGACCTTGTTGTCTTTATTTTGTTACATAAACCATTAATTTTTGGTGCCTCCTATAGGTCAAACACTGAACAAAAAAAAACATTGTAGAAACTTTTAAAAAATGACAAAAAAGTTCAGGGTTGGGTTTTTTTTTTGTTCTTTTTTCCCCCCTGATATCTATTCAAATACAGTTGGCTGCAGAAGTTGATTAATTACACAATTCCCACATAAAGTATGCACTTTGGAATAAATTAAGTCTGTGCTAAAGCTGGAATACTCTAGGCATTTTCAAGTCAAAGAAGGAAAATTAGCCTGGAATAGATATTCCCCTTTTGGATGTGGAAAAAATAATTAGAATTATCATTAGCAAACCAGCTCAAAGGACACTACCTACACCAGGTAATTTCAGACAGTTTCTCATGTATATATGCCTGTCAAAAAGATACCTTTGCAATTTTTTTCTGTTTAATCAATCCAAGCAATGTAACATATTTGGAAATGATCTATTTTAGATGAAGCACAGTGGAAAACAGGTTTTTCTTGAGCTACCATAAAACTGCAATACACAGAACTTCATTTCAGGGACTTTGAATATGTCTTTTTTACCCATCTCTCCCCTACTTACACTCCCTTAGCTGGTGTCCAGGAAAAGAGAAAATCAGAGAATAAAAAAAATTATTGAGGCTGGAATAGTTCTCTCAGATAATCCAGTCCAGCCTATGACCTAACACTACCAGACTGACCAGACCACGGCACATCTAAGCTTTCCTTAAACACTTCCAGGGACAGCAACTCCACCACCTCCCTGAGCAGTCCATTCGAGTGTCTAATTACCCTTTCCATCAGGAAGTGCTTCCTGACATCCCACCTAAACCTCTCCTGGCACAACTTTAGGCCATGCCCTCTAATCTAGTCACAAATTGCCTGGGAGAAGAGCCTGGTCTACATCTTCCCTTCAGGTAGTTGTAGAGTGTGATAAGGTCCCCGCCCTGAGTCTCCTTCTCCAGGCTGACCAAGTCCAGCTCACTCAGCCTCTCCTCATCAGGCTTTCCCTGCAGTCCTTTCCCTTGTCTTGTCGCTCTCCTCTGAACCTGCTCTGGCATCTGAATATCTTTCCTGAAATGAGGAGCCCAGAAAACATCCATCTGGAGGACACAAAAATCCTGTATTCTGTTTAAATCACTTTTAATATGATCATTAACTTCTGTGGTACACTAAATGTATTGAGAGGTTGAAAATAACAGCTTTACAGCCTCAGTGAACTCCTGTATGCGGCAGTATAACCACTGCAGATATGGTGGCTGTAATTAACTTTGGTATCTGTTTTTATCTCTGTTTTATCATCTGACACTTCTCAAACTGTCATCACCTTTAGTATCTCTGTGCCATACTTTCATTTTTTTTTTTAGGGCAGGCTTGTAAATGATGCATCCCCCTACTAGGCTTATTAACAGACCTTACAGAGATAAATCCTTCCTGTCCCCCTCCAGCTCCAATTAGGCAATTTCTCATCTATATTCTTTATGCCTCTACTGTAAAACATATTAACAAGCACATTGGAACTCGAGTATGCTAATTTACACCAATTCTACAAAGTGCTAGTTCCTCGGATTTTATTATAGGCAGCATCCCGTTTGTAGTGAGAGAAAACTCTCATTATTTCCAAACTCACACTCTCCCTATTTCTTCAGTCTTGTGTTCTATGTTAGTCTTCTAATTCTCTGTTAAGATTTAAATGTTATTCATGTATTATATATTTATACGTATTTTCTTTATATATATATATATATATATAAACTCCCAGGCAGACAGTGAGAGAGTAAGAGGACACAATCTCAAGCTCACCAGGGGAGGTTTAGGCTGAATGTTAAAAAAAGTTCTTCAGGAGCAGTGATTGGCATTGGAATGGGCTGCCTGGGGAGGTGGTGGAGTCATCATCCCTGGAAGTGTTTAAAAAGAGACTGGATGTGGCACTTGGTGCTGTGCTTTGGGTGGTGTTGGATAATAGGTTGGACTTGATGATCTCGATGGTGTTTTTCAACCCGGTTAATGCAGTGATTCTGTGATTCTGTAATTACATTCATGGCAAAATCTGTAAATGATAAATTCAGAAATGAGATAGAATTGGCTATGGGAAGGAAGAACAAAAATGAATTAAATAGCAGATGGGTTGGTTGTTCTTCTGTACACTGAAAAGCACATAACAGTTAAATGGCAAACATTCCCTATTAATCCATCCAGGAGTTTCTGAGAAGGTTTTTATTTTTGCCTTTACAGTCCATTTAATCCTCCTACTTATTCTTTTATTGAAATCATCATCTGGAATGTGTGACAGCCCAATAACAGCCAAAAGTAGGCAATGTCACTAATAAAACATTACATAAGCAACATAACCAATGATAAGAAACTGAACAGAATTTTTAAAAAGTCACATATGGATTAGTTTGAAAAAGTTATGCTGAAACCAGCAGAAACTTGAGTAGTTAATAGGTAGAGCAGCGTCCATGTTCAAAAAAGAAATACCATATTGCTTCCAGTTCTGGACTTCCCAGTTCAACAGGGATGTACTTGAGATTCTCAAGTCCAACAGAGGGCTACAAGGATGACTAAGTGAATGGTGCACTGCCCGATGTGGAAAGGCTGAGAGACCTGGGGCTGTTTAGTCTGGGGAGGAGAAGACTAAGAGGGGATCTAATCAATGTCTATAAATATCTGAGGGTTGGGGGTCAGGAAGATATCACCATTGTTTTCCTTTTACAGTCTGTAATCTAGCCCAATACTGTATGTGTCATTAATGAAAGTCATTGCTCTGACCCAGTTTAGGGATGGAGTTTTACCTCCAACAAGGTTTCCTGCCAAGGAAAAGAAGGTCCTTTAGGGAGGCTCAAGCTACTAATCACTTCAAGTTTTGAAATTCTTTTCACAGCTCCTCCTTTAGTGTTGCTTCATTTAATTCTCAAGAAAATATCCCAATGGTCAGTTCATTCAGCTTCTTGTGGAAGGTTACATGGGAAATGCTTGACAGTCAAGCCATGAAAGACAGGTAATAAGTACACCCTTGATATTTCAACCCCTGGTTGTTTAGGTCTTCCAAGCTGCTGAAACAAAATCTGACATCTGTTGGTGTGATGAAGATGGGAAATGCCAACTTTTTAACAGCTGTGTCTATATCTCACTGAATATTACTGTGCAGTTATTCATTTTCACTGTATATTTGTGACAATCATGGCTCTTACTAGATCCTTTAGTCTTCTATACATCAGTTTTCACAGGCAACACAGTTGTGTTAAAGCTCCTCAGACAGACATCCTCCCATAATCTGGGTCTCCCTAGGGAGTCTTCATTCCAGTAATGACTCAGAAAGAATTAAGAATTTTTAATCTATGTGTTAGTATCCAAATGTTTCCTCCTTCCTTCTTTTAAGATTAAGATGTTGAAGCTCTTCTGGAGTTTCCATCTAGTTCAGCCTCTGACAGTAGAACAAAGCACACTGATCCTTTCAATTGTTTTGTCCATACATGTAATTGTAAAGTTGTGGAAATGAGAAATCTGGGATGCTGAGGACTTTTTTTACCATTTTTTTATGGCAGAGAGCACAAGTCTTCATTTAAATAGATTTAGCTGTGATGAGGATCTCGAACACTGCATGTTAGAGAATGTGATCTAGCTGAAAATTTGTCACCATTGATACACAAGCCAGCAACACTGGTGCCAAGTCATGTTTTAAGTCATATTAGAAGGCAAAATGGAAGCTCACTTACCTATGAAGACATCCTCCCTGTATAAAGAGACAATTACTGTAAAAAATGAAGCCAGGGCAATGAGCTTCATATAGGTTTTAAAATATTAATACTTAAAAATCCAAAATCATTAAAAATATGTTGCCTGTAGACATTAAATGCTTGAAATTAAATGCTGTGAGGTAACACAATGTAATGTTCACACTCACATGCTCTCTTCTTTTTAATCTTTCATTTAGAATCTATCTGTAACTCACTATTTTGCATTTTACTTTTTTATAATATCTTTCTACCTTTTTTTTTTTTTTCCCATGCAGGTAATGCTTTAATTATTAAGTAGCAGTAAACATTACCTAAGCAAAAATTACTTTCACTTATTTTGAGAGACAAAGACAGAAAAATGGTGTATTACCATATAAATATAATTAAAGTGTCGTTGGGAAGTGTTTTAATCCCCTACCATTTCTTTGAGTAATTGTATGAACACTGTCATAAGACTTCACTGTAAATCACAAACTGACATTACTCAGCTCTATTTTTCATTTCTGCCAAAAGCAGGAGCATGAAGCTCATCCTATTGGATCTTGTAAACATGTAGTGAGAATTAATCATTGGAAGTTATTGCGAATCATCTGGAATCATCTGGAAATGTAAGTTTGGAACCATAGGGCAGTTGAGGTTGAAAGGAACCTCTAGAGCTCATCTAATCCAATTCAACTGCACAAAGCATGACCACCCAGAGCAGGTTGTCCAGGATTGTGTCCATTCAGTTTTTAATGCCTCTGCAGACACAGATTAGATTCCACAACCTCTCTGGGCAACCAGTGCCCAATGTTCTACTCAGTTCTCCTGTTGCCAGGTAGAATTTCCCCTGCTCTGTGTTGTACCTGTTACCCCTTGTCCTGTTATTAGGCACTACTGAGAAGAGAAGAGTCTGGTTCCTGCATCTTCAAGTCTTTTTTTCTTCAGCCTAATTGGTCCCAGCTTTCTCAGCCTTTTCTCATATGAGAAATGCTGCAGATCTTTAGCCATCCTAGTGGTCCTTTGCTGTATTTTCTTCACTAGCTTTATGCCTCTGTTGTACTGTGGAGGCCGGAACTAGGCATGGTGCTCCAAGCATGGCCCCATCAGTGTACAGGGTGGAAGAAGAATTACCTGCCTTACCCAGCTGGCAGCACTCCTAACACAATCCATGATGCTCTTGGCCATTTTTTTTCTGTGTGGGTGTATTGCAGCTGCTCCTCCTACTTTTATGTTACCTTCAGTGCCCTCAAGAGATCTAGATTGCTTGTGTCCTCCTTCCTTGCCCTTCCAGCAGATATTGAAGCTGTTGAAGTCAGTCGTGAGGGCCTAAATCTGTGACTGTGAAATCTCCAGTTTGAAGAAGGCCACATCTACTTCTCCTTAATGAGACAATCTGTAGAAGGTACCTACTGCAATGGCAACCATGTTGGCATGCCATGCCTGCTAATCATGATTTATTAGCTCCAAACTGGCTCCTGACTCATCCCAAGGTAGAGATCCATGCATTCCAGCTGTTCTCAGCTGTAAAAGGCAACTCTCCTTTCTCATCTGCAATTCCTAAAGTGCCTATATCACTCCATTTCAGTACTCTAGGCATGTGAGTCATCCCACGACATTTCTCCAGACTGAGACTGTTTCACCCATGACAGTAATTGGTGAGCAATCTCTCTCTGTCTTTATCTTGACCTCACCTATAAGACCATTGTTGTATTTTCTTTCCTCTGTCTAACTGAGGAGGTGGAGTGATAGAGAGGCTTTGGTGGGCACCTGCTGTCCAGCCAGAGTCACCCCAACTCACGGTGAATTTAGCTCTAAGAGCTTGCATCTCTTAGTCTGTCATGTACATAGTAAGGAAAGACATTATGGGAAAGTAGGTGAAATGGAAGAAGAGTAAAAGAGAATGATAAAGTTTACCTTTCTGAGGCTGGATTAAATGTTATATAGTTCTTTATAAGGAAAATCAGCTAAAAATGTACCATGAAAATGAAAATTTGCCACCACGTTATCAAATGATTCAAAAAGCTGGAATAGCTGTTAGAAATACCAACAAACAAGACTGGAAGCTTTTGCACAGCTCTATTAGACAACTTTCTTCAGCAGAAATCATTTGTGCATTGCAGTTTTGATCCTTCTGCACCGGATGAATCTGTGGCATTATTGCCTTAAGTTCACTTTATGGTATGAAGAACAAGTATGGAAAAAAGAAATAGTGTAAATGAGAACAGGAAAACTAATGTCACAAGTGATTACTAGAGTCTTTGGTGTTACCATGACCAAATATGATCCAAAGGCCCCAGAACTAGGAGAGAATCTCAAGCTGGGTTGTGTAGTACCAGAAAAGTACTACACCTTTCAAACTGTTTTGAATATTGCCCTGTGTAATTAGAATGGCATAACATCTTGGGTTTGGTTTGCATGAGCTATAAGCATCTTGCCATGCTTGCCAGGCTGGATGTAAGTGCTAAGTGTTTACTCCTTGCCCTAGCAGTTATTAATAGAAAGGGAAAATCAACTGTAAGCAAGGAGGGTTGGTTCTTTTAACAGTAACATCAGGGAAGAGAAGGGGGAAAAGAACCCAAAAAGACAAGAAGGACTAATAGCCAGATCAACGAAAAATAATAAGGGACAGCAAAGGAGAAGAGCAGACAATGCCATGATAAAAACAGAATGGTGATACCAATCTGTGGTTCCTCTGTTTCTTCTCTAAAGCATAAGACTGCAGACTGCAATGAATGATGCAATTAACCTTCCGTTTCATCCTGGTCCTTACGTTGAAGTACATATTTCACTTCACCTGGGGCCAACAGTAATTAATATATAGCTGTAAATCAAGATGGAATTATTGCATAATGATCTGCTTGAATAAATGACATGAAGCAATGTTTAATAGTCAAAAGACACAGTTTGATTTTGGTTTTAGGAAAGGAATTTCTGGAAATATTGCTGTTTTGTTTTGTTTTATTTAAAGAAATGTTACTGTTTACTGACTTTGGTTACAGCCAATATAGGAAAGCAGCTTGGGTAGATATTTCATTTTTACATTTGGATATTTGGTGCTGTGAAGAAATCCTGTATTTAGTGTGCATGCTTATGTGTGTGTGAGTAAATGGCTTTCATCACAGAATATCAGAACCTTGGAGGTTGGAAGGGACTTACAGAGGTCATCAAGTCCAACCCTCTTGCCAAGGCAGGATCCCCTAGGGTACATTGCACAGGAATACATCCAGACAGGTTTTGAGAGACTCCACAACCTCTCTGGGCAGCACATCTCTCCGATTTACTTCCCTAGAGGCAAATGAGTATTTAATAAGACTTCCAAACAAGCTAAAGTTGCAAATTTCTAGCTCAGAAGTGTCATATATTATGGTTAAAAATTGCAGAAGTCCAGCATCAGCATAAATCCTGTGATTTATAAATTGATCTTTAGTGTGAAACATTCTCAAAATGAATTGAATTGTTTCACCCTGGGTATTCAGAAACTTCACTTCTCATGACCCCTACCTCAAAGGTTCGATGCAACATCTGGTTGCAGTGGCTGTATGAACGTGTAAGAAAGCTATCATGAGCACTGAAGTTTGTGACCACCTGTGTGTTTGTTCAGCAGTCACTTTGTCTAAACTGAAGGATCTCTGCTGTATTGATGAAAAATTCAAACAGTTCTACGAGACAGAAAAGAAAAAGCTGAAACAGAAAGTGTTTTTTTATAGCAACAGTGTCTGGAGGTAATCAAAATCTGAGCTTGCTCTTCAAGAGAGATGTTTTGAAATGCAGCTTGCTTTGTATTTCATTAGATGAAGCTGAAACTCTACATATGTGTTTGCAGCCTGTGAGCTGGACAGCTGCACGATTGTGTGTGACCCCTGTCTGGGTCACCACATTTCTTGTCACAATGGTTTTCACCCAGATAGCAACCAAGCCTGGTCCTGCCCATGCCACCTTCTGAAGAAGTTTCTGGGGTGTGGGGGGGGTTGTTTCCAGATGCTGATCTCAGAGTCTGGTCTCTGCAGCCTGAGTTCCCAAAAAAAAAAAAAAAAGATATCTAATGCTCCTAATCTCTTTTTTTCCCTCTTTCATGCTGGGGAAATTTAGGCTTGAGGTGAGGAGAAAGTTCTTCACTGAGAGAGTCATTGGACACTGGAATGGGCTGCCCGGGGAGGTGGTGGAGTCGCCGTCCCTGGAGCTGTTCAAGGCAGGATTGGACGTGGCACTTGGTGCCATGGTCTAGCCTTGAGAATTGTGGTAAAGGGTTGGACTTGATGATCTGTGAGGTCTCTTCCAACCCTGATGATACTGTGATATGGCATGGAATAGCTTTTTCATCTGTGTACACTTTGAAACTTTTGTGTGTGTGGACAAGAAGGCCAATGATATTTTGGGGTGTATTAGAAGGGCTGTGGTTAGTAGGTCGAGAAAAGTTCTCCTCTCACTCTACTCTGCCCTGTTGATGCTGCATCTGAAATATTGTTTCCAGCTCTGGGCCCCTCAGTTCAAGAAGAATCTCATGTGACTGCCTGAGAGAATCCAGAGCAGAGCCACAAAAATTATGAAGGAAGTGGAACATCTTCCTCATGAGGAGAGTCTGAGGGAGCTGGGGCTCTTGAGCTTGGAGAGGAGGAGACTGAGGGGGAGACCTCATTCATGTTTATAAAGATGCAAAGGGTGAGTGCCAAGAGGATGGAGCCAGGCTCTGCTCAGTGATGCCCAATGACAGGACAAGGGGCAATGGGAGGAAGTTGAGGCATAGGAAATTCCAATGAAACATGAGAAGGAATTTTTTCCCTGTGAGGATGACAGAACACTTGAACAGGCTGCCCAGGGGTATTGCAAAATCTCCTTCTCTGGAGATATTCAAGACCCTCCTGTATGCATTCCTATGTGACCTGGTGTAGGTGATCCTTCTCTGGCAGGGTGGTTGGACTGGATGCGCTTTTGAGACACCTTCCAACCCCTGACATTCTGTGTTCTCCAATCAGATAACTGGGGTGAGAAACCAAAAAAGGCTTTATGCCATGCAAACACTGTTCAGCTACATCTAAAACTGTGATGTGTTATCAACACTGTTTTGCTCACCTAACAAGCCTCTGTGAAGAAATCTAACTCCATCCCAGGCAGACTCAGTACATAACCATAATTTTCTTAAGAATTGTACACATTTTCTTGGACTTAATATGAAATGTAGAAAACTGCCATGATTTTGATAACTGAACAACAGACATTAGTTGAAAGAAAAAAAATCATGGAGGTCACCTTGACCATAATCATGGAACTGACTTAAATTTGTGATAATTTCTTCAGATTATTTTGGGAATGAGCAGTTGTGTTACACAGATCTCACCAAGATGAGAAAATTTATCAGAATATGGATCATCAAAGTAGTATTTATGCTACCATCTGCTGCTCTGTGGTTTGGATTTTTGAAACTACAAGTTTCTTTAAATTAAAGATAAATATGCATATATGTATATATGTATATGTATGTATAAGCACACACACACACACACACACACTGACTCATATGTATATGTGCCTATATATGCATGTATAAATAATGCATCTCCTAAGATTCCCCCAGAAAATCAACAGTTAATCAAGAATGCTGCAGATGATATTTTGTCATTTGGAATGCAAGTAAGAGTTTGAATGTTGTTTTGAAACAGCATCATAGAATGGTCTGTGTTGGAAGGGACCTCCAAAGGTCATCTGGTCCAATCCTACTGCTAGTCACAAGGAAATGAAAGAGTTATGAGAAGCTTACATGAGTGTCAGTAGGTTAAAGCTTATTTCAGTTGTATTTGTAAACCATTCAAATGGCAGAATGGTTAAAATTGTGAGGGGAAAAAAATCCAATAGAATAAATAAAGAGATGCTTGTGAGTGTCAGGAGCATGATGGAAGGAAACTGTGAATTTTGGAAACTCATGAGACCTGAGCATCTTAAATCCTGTCTAATCTGTGTCCTTATTAAAAAGTGCAGCCCTGGGAGGATTTTAACAAATGAAAACCTCTTACTTTTCTGTCTTACTGCTGTTGACACCTTTCCTTGATTTAACAATGAACTTAATCATTGCATGGTCAAAAACTAACAATGACAGTGACATCAGTCTTAAATTATGGGGAGTTCTACATTTCCTTCTTCCTTTTAAATTCTTCAGCCTATCATATTAATCACATTTGCTGCCATGGAGTGCAAAGGGCCATCCTTCTCTACTCTCACATAACCTCTGAAGCTGTCTGCAGAGTAGCCATGCCATTTCAGGGGAAGTTCTTGTTCATCCACAGGGTTATTCTAGATGCCATCTGGGGTAGTGGCACAGACTGGCATGATTTAAATGATGGGCAAGCAGGCACTGAAGGATAGATGAAAGTTTTAAAGTGGTATAACATCACAAGTCATAGAGCCAGAGAGACTGAGAAACCTGGGGCTGTTTAGTCTGGAGAATAGAAAACTGAGAGGAGATCTGATCAATGCATACAAATATCTGAGGGGTGGCTGTCAAGTGGCTGGGGCCAATCTCTTTTTGGTGGTCAGCAGCAATAAGACAAGGAGCAACAGCTACAAACTGGAACAGAGAAGGTTTCCCCTCAACACAAGGAGAAACTTCTTCACAGTAAGGGTGACAGAGCCCAGGAGCAGGCTGCCCAGAGCAGTTGTGGAGTCTCCTTCTCTGGAGACTTTCAAAACACAGCTGAATGCATTCCTGTGCAGACTACCCTAGGGGATCCTGCCTTTGCAGGGGGGTTGGACTCGATGACCTCTGGAGCTCCCTTCCAATGTCTAAGGTTCTGTGATTTTGTGAGTCACTTGCTTTAAGTGTTGAGATCCTCCTATAAATTCTCTTACCCAGGTTAGGACTTCATGTTTGGCTACCTTCTGCTTCCAGTTGTGAAACCAGCTGTGAGCAAAATATATGATTTGAATACCTTTCAAATGGATATTCATTGCTATGCTTTTATGGTATGTTATTTCAGAGGTAAGCAGTGGGTTCCCTGGTGATTTTCCACTGTTATAAACCCCCAATACTGGAAGCAAGTAGCTTGTAATGCATGACACCTTCCAGATAAAGTGAGATGGCTACCTGCTGTTACAGCAACTAATTTAACTCATTATTTATTTTTTTTTCTCACACATCTTAACAGTTGAACAATTGACCCAAAGCTTGGGATAAAAATAGGTCCATTTACATATTACATTTTACAAGTTACACTTTCATATTTGCACTCCAGTTGGTACTGCAGTCACAAAATACTATTTACTTGAATAAAATTCTTAGGCTAGCTACTTCCACTCCTTTTAAAAACATATATTCCCATTAGCACCTGACAGAAGAATCTGGCTGATTCTTTGGAAGGGAGGGGGGAAAAAAGACTTTATCCTAACCAGTGTAAAGACTATAGAATCCATGACCTTTGAAGATGGAAAATTTTTTTTGATAGTTCACTCCATGGCCAGTATATCATGGGCAGAATATTCCCTTTTTGCTGGCAGAAAGGTTAAAGGAGCAAGAAGGCTGTGGAAGCTCTGCTGAACATATATCCCCATGCTTGTTTTCTTTTCTCTGCAGTGCCCCTGAGAGTAGTAACAAAGTGAATTTTGCAGTGAACTGAGTAGGCCAGTGCCAACAACATGAGGTTCAACAAGCCAAAGTGCAAGGTCCCATATGTGGATCCAGTCAATCCCAGGCACAAATTCAGGCTGGGTGTAGAGTGGGTTGAGAGTAGCTCTGAAGAAGACACTTGGGTGTATTGATTGATGAGAAGCTCCCCATGAACCAGCAGTGCACTCATGCATCCCAGAAGGCAGCTATGCTCTGGGCTGCAGCAAGAGGAATGTGGCCAGCAGGGCAAGAGAGGTCATTCTGACCCTTTATCCTCCTCTTATGAGGCCCCTTCTCAAATACTACATCCAGCTCTCCTGTCCCCATCATAAGAACACAGAGCTGTTGGTGTGAGTCCAGAGGAGGGCCACAAAGGTGATCCAAGGGCTGGAACACCTCTCCTATGAGGATAGGCTGAGGGAGCTGGGAGTGTTCAGCCTAGAGAAGACTCCAGAGGAAACTTATAGCTCTCTTCTTATACCTGAAGGCATCCTGCAGGAAGATTGGAGAGGGAATTTTTGTAAGGGTATCTAGCAGTAGCACAAGGGGCAATGGTTTGAAGCTGAAGATAAGTAGCATCAGACTGGATCTTAGGAAGAAATTCTTCAGTGTGAGGGTGGTGAGACTCTGGAATAGGTTGCCTGGGAAGGTTGTGGATGTCTCCTGCCTGGGAATGGTCAAGGCCAGGTTGGATGAGGCCTTGAGCAGCTGAGTCGAGTTGTGAGATGTCCCTGCCCCTGGTGGGGAGGCTGGAGCAGATAAGCTTCAAGATTCCTTCCAACCTAAGCCATCCTAAGATTCTAAGAACTACATTGAATGTGTTTCCTTCACCCTTCCAAAAAATGTGAATGTTGGACTCTACGATTTTTATCTTGTCAACAGCAAATGTTCAAAAGCAGGTGTCAGACTTACCAAAAATCAGTTTTCATAATAGGAGTTGAAATTATATAATTGAAAAGCATTTTTAAATCATTTTCATGAAATTTTAGTTCATATTTTCAAGCTTCACTTATGAAGAGCAGAACAAAAAAAGCCTTTCTTTCAAAAAAAGATGCATCTACATGGAAGTTAATGAAGAGAGCAGTGTCTTAAGAAAGACATTAAATAGGTTGGCACATGATGAAGTCACACAAAGTGATGAATGGTAGCAAGCATTTCTACTGCTCTTTTATTTCATAGGAGGTTGATTCTGATATATTAGCATAAGCATTCCTTCTCTGGTAAGAATGATGTGAGCCTCTGGATTCCAAATAAAATTATTCTTCATCACTTTGAATAAAGCATGTAAAAATGTGAAATATGGCCTTTTGGCTTACAAAAGTTATGGTAACCATTATGGAAAGTATTACAAAGAAAAGACTAAGAATATCACCTTCTTGCCCTCATCCCAGAAAATAAGTCAAAGGATGGATTTGGGAAGCATTTGCTGCGTTACTCAGCGGAAGGAAAAAATGAGAATGGCATTTGTCATATTGCATCAATCATTACTGTTTGCAAGCTTTTCTACCCATTTTCATGTCTGAGCTTCAGACCTCAGGGAGACACCAGAACACTGACAGTTTGACTTGCTTAGTGTACACCCAGGAAAGAAATAACCTGAGTCTCACGGACAGTTACATACTCTGTGCGGCAGATTTCCGTTGTGTTCCCTGCTGCTGACAAGAACAAGGGTGAAGTTTTGATGGAGAGTGGGCCACTGTTTACAAAGTGCAAAAGCAGCCTCCCTTTTTCAGTGTGCACTTGAGGATAAAGAGATTGCTTTTCTTGTTATCAATATGAAGGCAGAGTACATTATGTGAAAATTAGAACTCAATTTTTGTGTAAAGCAGCAAGATAATTATAACAGCATTGACTATGCACCCAGTGGCTGCATTAAAGAAAATAAAACACCACCACAATATAATGAGAAAACATCACTAGATGAGGAAAAACAGCAGTATAATTAATAATTGTAGGATATGGTTTGCTTTCCTTTTACTCTCCTTCTTCTGACTTTCAGCAAAGATACATAAATGTGAGTTGTGAAAGCATTTCCCCAGCACGCCTTGGTAGCAATTGTATTCCCCATCGCTGACAATATCTCTGCCTCAGTACAGAATATACCAGTGCTGGCTCTTTGTATGCCTCTTCCTTTGATCACTGCTCCTCTAAATAATATAGGGAATTGCCAAGACTTTGCTCTAGTGCCAATTTGTCGTGAAGAAAGCACCATTGCTTTTTATTGGTTTGAACTGATACATTCCTGCCCAAGCCTAATTTTATACCGCAACTACTGCTCAAATGCGTGTTGCAAGACTGGAATTCAAGATAGGGTTTCTCTTACATTGAACAGATTCACATTTCTTCTCTGACCTGTTGGTATTTAAAAATCCCTTAAAACATGCACAGATGTATTGACTGGAATTGTAGACTCTGTCAGGAACTTTTTGGTTCTTATCTTTTACATGCTCATTAGTTGGTTGGGGTTTTTTCTCTGTTGATTTCTATACCTCCTCTCCCCCTATTTTTAAGACTGTTCTCTCACTGCAGAGCTTTCAGAGGGAGACATCTATTTTACATGTTATGTCCTGCTACGTGATCTGGAAGCCAAACTCTGGCAGCATTCTCAAAGAAAGCCTCTACTATTTGGCTACACTATTTAGCTTTTACCCTTGCTACAGGAAAATATCCAACGACTGCCTGCCTGAAACTTTCAGGCACACAAAGCCAAATAAATGGATAAATAAGTCTATATATGTACAGTGTACTTAATTTTTCAAAGCTTCTATTTCTGGTTACCAGGCAATTTCTTAAAGCATTTCAAAATCCTTAGGAATAAAATAAAGTTATTGTATTTTAGAGTGTATTCCTGTTTTAAGTCCAAAAGGGTAGTAGCTGAAAAAGGCATGGTGCAGATTTGGGAATTACCTACCCCCAAGTCCCAGGAATTCACCCAGACTAACTCAGTCAGCTGGAAGTTAAAGAATGAAGCTGTATTTACAGCTTGGCACAATTTACAAGTATATATATACAATATATATAGATATTTACAGCTATATGCAGTAATATACAAGTTAAAAGTAATAAAGAAATACAAAACCCCTTCCTGAGCAGCCAGACTGCCCAAGAGAGGCTCCCAACCAACCTCCTACCTTCTTTCCACCCCTTCCCTTATCTCAGAATCCCCCTTATATGCAGAGTGAGCTGGGAAAGGTCATCAAGAAGTGTTAGAAGGATTAGTTCAAGCTATACAGATCCAGGCAGAGGAGTTAATACATCAAGCAGGCAGCCACAGACTGACCTTGTCTTTGTTTGTGTTCTTGTTTTTATATGTCTAAATAAAACCAATGGGTAATGTAGACATCACTATTATTTTCTTTTCACAGACAATGATCTAACTTCTCTCATTAAAATATTGCAATTAGCCTCAAGCCAGCACAGGTACAAATATTTTATTTAACTTTACATGTGATTAAAAATTCCATAGCCCCAGTTGATACAGAAGATTAAGAAAAATCTGTGTTGTTATCAAAACATTTTTTTCATACTACTACTAAAAGTTTATTTTGCTATCCACTCAAACCCCACATGATGCATATGTAAGTATAATACATATTTTCCTTATCTAATGATAAATAGAAGATCAGTAGTAGATGAAATTGCAGAAATTACAAATGTTAAGGAAAGTTAAGTTAATTCATTTTATTGCTGGGCTCTCCACAAAATTTAGATGATGCAATCTGGCCTAGTTGAGGAGCCCCTGATGACTGAAGCAGGGGTTGGGCTAGATGACTTTCAGAGGTCCCTTCCAACCCAAAACATTGATTCTATGATTCTATGCACCTATGACTCTATGCATACCTAGATCATTTTGCCTGGAATGAGCACGTAGGGAATTAATGCTTGATATATAAGAGTGACTATGGTAAGGAGGCATAGAAAAGAAGCTGGTCTTAATTAGAAGAAGAGTCTTGATTAGCAATTGATTTTAGGGATCATAAGCTTCTGCAGAATCACAGAAACATTCAGGTTGGAAAAGACCCTCAGGATCACCAAGTCCAACCAATAACCCTACTCTACTGGACTCTACTGGCAGTTCAGTTTTTCCTTTGAAATGCTTAACTATGCCTCTGAGTTCAGGCATGTTTAGCAAGTTTGCATATATTAGCAGAGTCGAAAGCAGTTCAGCTGTATATTTAAGATGACAAAATATTCTCTCACAAATAGATATTTGTTAAAGAAAGGTTAAGCACACTTCTCAGAGAATGAACTCTTCCTCAATTCTTTGGTCAAAGGTATGATATTCTGTAGAAAGCCAGTCTTTTTCCCTGGCACTGTAATTTCCTTTGCTAAAGTCTGACATTTAAAAAAATGAAAAATCAAGTCAGTTGAAAATGTCACATGTGGGCTT
This sequence comes from Pogoniulus pusillus, assembly GCF_015220805.1. Classification (NCBI taxonomy): domain Eukaryota; kingdom Metazoa; phylum Chordata; class Aves; order Piciformes; family Lybiidae; genus Pogoniulus; species Pogoniulus pusillus. The sequence continues at coordinate 34,670,545 of NC_087264.1, forward strand.
ATCTAGTTAATCCTCCATACCTTCTTGAGATTTCCAGTCTTCCTTGCTTGACTTCCCTAGTCTGCTATCAACTCAGAAAATTTCTGGTGAGTGAAATTTTATTATAGTAATCTTGTCCAAAATATTTTAATGTTGTTTTGTTTTGTTTGGAAAATATTACTTCACCAAAATTAAAACTTTTGTTGGTGAACATTGATCTGTCTGTGGAATTGTTTTCTAATAACTTTTGAGCTCAAAGTGAAGTATGTGGTCTGGAAAACAAAACAAAAAAGCTCCAGATCTTCTCTCCCACCTTTTTTCCAGCCATTCTGTTGGTTAGAACACAATCGAGGCAGTGATAAATGCCGGCCCCATTGAGGCATAGACTGGTACCTTGATAGCTAATTTCCATTGTGAATTCCTCTCTTTCTCCACTCCAACAGATATTGAATTATTTATGCAGAGTTAACAGATTCAGCTGAGGGAGTGACATCATAGATTCATGGATTTGAACCACACAGAACATTCATTTCAAACTGTGTTATCCATCAGAAGTGTATTAGCTAGCAACCCATGGGCTATATTAAACAACAGCAAGCTTTAACTGTCACTGTCAGTCATTTTGAGATGAGTTGCAAAGGATTTTTTCCTTCTTATGGAGGATAAAAGTGTCTTAAAATACAGTTTAGAATGTGAACCCCCATTAATTGCACACATCAGAGTTTCCAGCATGTGAAAAGTTCAAGTATTGCCCATAGTACAATATAGGTAGAGTCTAGCATCTGTGTATTGACTAACACACACTTAAAAAGGAAAACACTATCAGTCAAGAACTTGATAAACATTTCACTGAGTTCCAGAAGAATGGAATTCCATTAAAACTACCTGGCAGCTTTCAGCTGATAAGATCTTTCCTCCAAGAACGTTTATACAGTTTAAAGGAAATACACCTTTTTGCATATATCAGCATTGGCACATATATATATATATATATTTAATATGAGCACTGGCCGGATCAGGTATTTCTACATTGCATTTTTCTTTTGAAGTCTGATATAGCTGATAGGCTGTAAGTCAATCTTTCCCTTACTGAAAACAAAGAAAGCATTCCTGTTGTTCTTAACATCACCATCACTCAAGTCCACTAATTCACACCCTAAACACTTACACCATTATCACTTACATAAGAAATGGAATTATAATAAAAATGGACCAGGCAAATGTTGAAGTAGATTTACCCGAAACTAGGGTAAAGAAGAACACTTGCATCAGCTGAATGCACATTTGACAAGACAGCTGTAAATAGTACTTATAAGGTGAGTGGTGGCATTGCAGTTGGGCATTCTGTAATGAATTTAGGTAATGTCACCTAAAAGTGAAGAATAAGCAAGAGTAAAGGGTGAACAGAATGTCAGGGGGAAAGTTCCCATATTTCCTCTCCCAAGAGAGAGAAGAGGGACTGACAAATTTTGTAGGGGAGTTTTAATTTTGAAGTAATTTTAAATCTGGAAGTAGAGACCTAAACATCAGCTATTTGAACAAAAATCTATGTAGAGCTAATATGAAGAAATAATTCTGGGCCACTCAGCTCAAGGACAGGGAACTGACCGAGAGTCCAGCACAGAGCCACAAAGACACTGAAGACAGTGGAACGTCTCCCTCCTGAGGAAAGGCTGAGGGAGCTCAGAGAAGTTGTGCAGTCTGCTTCCCTGGAGATATTCAACACCCACCTGAATGCATTCCTCGAGATGATCCTGCTCTGGCAGGGTTTCCAGGAAGGCTGTGGATGCTTCCCCCCCAGAGGCTATACAAGGCCAGATTGGACAAACAGCCAAGTCTACTTGAGGGGCATCCCGGCTCATGGTGGGGAGGCTGGAGCAGATGATGTCTGAGATCCCTTCCAACCTAAGCCATTCTATGATCAAAGATATTTCTCAGACATATCTTGGTATGGCCTCAGTCTTATTGTAGTGTGTTCAATGCAATATCACAAATAAGTAACTAAATAACTAAATAATCCATAGTGTAAACACTGAGAAAAGAGAATCATCATATTGTGGAAGATAAGAGTAATATAAATGTTAACCAAAGGAAAGCTGGAAAAAGAGAGGGGAAAAAAATCATTCATAAATTACATTTTCCTGTCTTGTCTTCTGTCTGATTTACTCACAGAAGACCCACAGAGTATTATGAAAGGGTGATAGATAATGTTTCCATAGGATTTAAAGGTAAACTTGAAACAGCTGTTGTTAAACTAATAATATTTTCTTTAAAAAACCCTATAGGGTTCTATATTATTTGCCCAGAACTATCACAGTGGCAATACAGAGAATGCATTTATTACTTGAGCTAAAAGAGATCTTCCTTCATGCAAGACAGTCTGGATCTTTCATCATACAAGACTGCGGTCTGTTCTCTCTGATGCCAGAGAAGGCTCTCTGCTGGAGGTGTCACATCTGTCATTGAATCCTGATTGTGCCTAGGAATGAGATGCCTGATCTTCACTTTAATACTGGAGGCAGCATTCCCAGCAACTTAACAAGGCAGGAGCTAAGATGTAAGTACTGCCTTCATGGTGTTAGTTTCCCTCAACTACTGCTGCCTGCTAAAAAATTGTTGTGATGGTTTGAGAATTACCTGTGTTTCCCCCCCACTCTTATGAAATCACCCAGACTAGACTTGGCCAGCTAGAAGTTAAGGACTGAAGCTATATTTACAGCTCAGCAAAATATATAAGCAGATATTTACAACATATTATAAATATCTACAGCTATATACAGAAATATACAAGTTAAAAGTAATACAGAAATGCATCACCCCTCCCAGAAATCAGAGTCCCCAGGAGGGGTCCCAACCACCCTTCCACCTTCTTTCCATCCCCCTCTCTTATCCCAGAATCTGTCTTACATGCAAGGTGAGCTGGAAGGATCAACAAGGGGGGGTTAGAAGCAGAATGATTAGTTGGGTTACACAGAGCAGCAAAAGTCCAGGGAGAAAACACAGACACCAAACGCTGACAGATACTCTCTTATCTATGTTTGTGTTCTTATTTTCATACCTCTCAGCAAACCTATGAGTGAAGTAGACATCACCATTATTTTCTTTTCACAGCCTATCATCTAATTTTTCACATTAAACTATTCCAATTGGCCTCAAAGTAGCACAATCCATCCCTGTCTATTTCACTCAGAGTTTTGCTGAGAACTGTCTATTCTAAACTTAGTGCCATGGTCTAGTTGACTGGATAGGGCTGGGTGATAGGTTGGACTGGATGATCTTGGAGGTCTCTTCCAACCTGGTTGATTCTATGATTCTAAGATTCTAAACCAATATTTGCAGTAATGAATATTACAAGTTCAGTTTACACTTCATTCCAGCTATCTCAGGTGATTCAAAAGCTCAGAAAACAGCAAACAGTTTGTCTCCTCACAGATGAGACAAGAACAGGAACTCTCAGGTGACACTGGTTTCATGCTCACGTACTGTAGATTCTCTCGTAGATTCTGCCTTTGGACACTGGGTAGTACCCAGAACAGAAAACTCCTAGCAGCTTGTATTATACACTCTGAATTTAAACTCTTTCAGCTAAGGTTAGATTTCTCTGTGGAATACACTGGATTTCACCATTCTCCTGCATTACCCAGTAGGTATGACCAGGACCTTCAGCAGACACCACCCCTCAGACAGGTTTTCCTTCTCCCAAAGGAGAAAATACCCAAACAGTGTTTCCTGACAGATTATTTTCACATACAACAGGAACTTTATCAGCGTCCGCTGTTTGGACCAAATCTGACTGTGCAGGTCCTGCTCTGTTTACTGAACCTCTACTATTTACCAACCAGGTAGCTTGTGCTAAATGTTTGTCCCAGTTTTTCAAGTTCCACCCCTCGTGGCCTTCAGTGTGGTTTTCAGCAAACCCTTGTAGTGTTCAAACTTTCCTGAAGCTGGAGCATAGTAGGGGGCTAGAAGCAGAATGATTAGCTGGGTTACACAGAGCAGCAAAAGCCCAAGGAGAAAACACAGACATCAAACTCCCACGGATATAGACACTCCTATCTATGTTTGTGTTCTTGTTTTCATGTCTCAGTGAACTGAGGAGTGAAATAGACATCACCATTGTTTTCTTTTCACAGCCTATGATCTATTTTTTTCTCATTAAAATACTCAGATTAGCCCCAAACTAGCACAATTGTGAACTATAATGTCCATAAATCCCACAGAATTTATCCCTATATGGCAATGTAAAGTTCAGTTATGCATATGTCAGCAGTATACTGAGGCATTCAGCAGGTTTTTTACTGACAGCTCTGGGACAGCCATGGAATCCTAAAGCTCGCTGAGCATCTGCTAACAAATATTTGTCAATAGTCTTTGAGACAATAAGATGTTTGTGAGAGTGACATTATTAGTGTCAGCAAGGGAGCTTTAAGATCAAAGACCACCAATGTAGAAGGACCTTTGTACAGAACGCCTTTGACAAAAGCAAATGAATCCTTTCTAGCTCAACAGTCTAACAGTCTTCCTTCCCACAAACAGAAAGGATACATACTCATGGATTATGTGAGTACTTGATTGGGGAAGATGGGACAGCCTGATGTTTCACTAAAAAAAGGCTTGTGATACCTCCAGCTCCACAGATGTGAAATTGCTCTGACTCAGCTCAACAACCTTGATTTTTATTGCCAGCAATCTGTATTATTTTATTCATAGAATTGTCAGGGCTGGAAGGGACCTCAAGGATCGTCTAGTTCCAAACCCTCCCCACCATGGGCAAGGACACAGAATCACAGAAGCATTCCAGTTGGAAAAAACACCCAGGATCATTAAGTCCAACTATTATCCCTACTCCACAGAGTTCACCCTTAAGCCATATCCTCAAGCATGACATCCAAACAACTTTTAAACACATCCAAGGTTGGTCACTCAACCACCTCCCTGGGTAGCCCATTCCAATGTCTAACCACTCTTGCTGGAGAAAAAATGTTTCCTAATGTCTAGTCTAAGCCCACCCAGTGGCAGCTTGAGGCTGTTCCCTCTTGTTCTATCATTATTTACCTGTGAGAAGAGACCAGCATCAGCCTCTCCACAATGTCCTTTCAGGTAGCTGTAGGTCTTCATCAGCCTCCTCTTCTTCAAACTAACCATCTGCAGCTCCCTCAGTCGCTCCTCATAAGATTTATTCTGCAGGTCCTTCACTACCTTTGTTGCCCTCCTCATACTAGATCAGGTTGCTCAGGGCCCCATCCAGCCTGGCCCTGAAGACCTCTGGTACAATTATTTCCCCCTTCCCTAAATGTGAAGCTTTCTTTTAAGCTGTGTGCCTCAGCAAAATCTCTGGTCACATTTGCATGGTACCACCTACACTCTCTGTAGATTGATGATGTCTAGAGAAGATAATGAATGATAATCTTAGAGAAGAGTATGAAGTACAGTGTTGAACATATGTAAGTCATAGTACGGAGTTCTTTTACAGCTGACTTCTACAATGGAAAATCATTCTGACTGGCAGAACAGGTTTTTGTTTGAACCAACATATCAGCTTACGAGGATGAGAAAAGGTAGTACGAACACTGCTTTTTAACTGCTCTGAGTACATTGTTTTTTCCTGTAATCTGACTCACATCAAGCACTGGATTATCTGTGTTGTCATTTCCTAAGTGTTCTTCTGTGAATCATGAAAAGAACAGCAGCCCACACAGACATTTCAGAGCTGACAGCCTTGCTTGTGCACTACCAGACGTTATAGATGATAAAATCTTACTTTTCTCCTTAATCAGATATTTTTGAAAGTATTGTCAAAGTCATTTGGTTGATTTTTGGAGACTTAACTACTGCTACTTTGAGATGGAGTCAAAGATGTCTCCTTCTCTGGAGACATTCAAGACCCACCTGGATACATTCTTGTGTGACCTGAGATAGATATTATGGTTCTGCTGTGGCAGGGAGGCTGGACTCAGTGATCTATGGAGGTCCCTTCGAACTGCTTACATCCTGTGATCCTGTGAAGTCTGAATTATGTTTTGCTTATTACAGCTCTCTTCCACAGGTATAACATATCTGAAATATGATGGTATCATGTCAACTTTAACAGAGGTATGCTCAGATGGAAATCACAGAATCACAGAGGTTGGAAGGGACCTCCAGAGATCACCAAGTCCAACCTCCCTGCCAAATCAGGATCCCCTAGGCATTTTGAACAGGAACGTGTTTAGTCAGGTTTTGAAAGTTTCCAGAGAAAGAGGCTCTACAACCTCTCTGGGCAGCCTGTTCCAGGCCTCTGTCACCCTCGTGAAACCCTCAGTGTTCCATTTTGTAACTGTTGCTCCTTGTCTTATTGCTTCTGACCAGGGAAAAGAGATTGGCCACAGTCACTTGACACCCACCCCTCAGATATTTGTACACATTGATAAGATCTCCTCTCAGTCTTGTTAAGGCTGAACGGCCCCAGGGCTCTCAGTCTCTATTCATAAGGGAGATGCTCAAGTCCCAAATCATCCTTGTGGCTTCCTGTTGAACTCTCTCCAGCGGGTCGCTGTCACTCTTGAATTGGGGAGCCCAAAACTAGACACAATATTCCAGATGTGGTCTCGGCAGAGCAGAGCAGAGGGTGAGAAGAACCTCCCTAGACCTACTGGACACCCTTTTCCTGATGCCCCCAAAAGATGCCATTTGCTTTCTTGGCCACAAGGGCACATTGCAGAACTTGCTGCCCACCAGTACTCCAAGGTCTGAATATGCAGCATATATAAATACACTATCATGTAGTTAACAGTGATAAGGACTCCAAGGTCTGAAAAATAGCATATATAAGTATTCTGTGATGTAGTTAACAGTGAGGTAAGTAAAGGGAGGAGAGATTATTTTGTGTGGTTTGCCATTTGGCTTGGTTTGATTCTTCCAGCCCAACCTGGATAATAAGCTACCTTCCCAGTTTACTTTTGTTCAAATTACCCTGAGGTACACATAGGTCTCCAAGTGTTGACACTGAGAAATTGCAATTATTATGGAGTTGGACTTGGATATATTTCATTACAGTGATCTTTATTTTTCTCTCCTGAACTGCAATATATAGCTGTCGTCTTCAACTCAGAACACAACAAAGTTTTTAAAGAACTTGAGCACATTACTGGAGTCACATTGCAATAACTCTAATAAATTGCACCTGTGAACTCCTCTCTGGTTTATTTATATACTATATCACAGGTTATTAAGAGAAAATAACCCACTGAGACACAACATTCTTGTTTACAGTGAGATGCTGGTGGTGGCAGCAGGAATATAAAACATAAAATCAACAGGGAACACAGAACTAATAAAAAACCAAGGGTCTATAAAGCAGGGAGAAAAAAATCCAAAGCCAACTGTGAAGTCAAAAATAAAATAAAATAAACTTTCATCATAAAACAATCAAAGCCTGAAGTGTATTTATAGAAACCAGGGAGCACAATACCCACTGAGCTTGAATATATCTGGGTGTCAGGAAATCTGTGAGCTATTCAGAATCAAAACTTGATCAGCAGGACATATCTCTCTAAAAAACTTGTTCTGTCTACTTCACTATAGCAAAGAAAAATAATTTTAAACAAGAAAGGAAAAAGGAAACAAAGAAGAAAGGAAAAAAAACCAAACAAGAAACAAGGTGGGGAAAATCACTCTTTGAGAAAATTCATGTTTAAAGAGAGAAAAAAAAGAAAGAGAAACTGAGAAGCTTTTGAAGCTGTTTGGAGTTGTTATTCCCCTTGAAACTGGGTTTCATATGGACATCTGGTATCTTTGCAGCTATCCTGATACGTACAGTGGAGAGGTGATACAAATTTATTAACCATTCAGCTGCTCAGCATCAGAAGTTCTCTTTCTGATACCAAAAGAAGAATTACCTGAGGAAATAACGAGATCCTGTTAGTTGTGAGGTTATGATGGATGTTAGGAGAGAGTTCTTTACAGAGAGAGTGATTTGCCGTTGGAACAGGCTGCCCAGAGAGGTGGTGGAGTCACCATCCCTGGAGGCATTTAAGAAAAGCCTGGATGAGACACTTAGTGCCATGGTCTAGTTGATTGAATAGGGCTGGGTGCTAGGTTAGATTGAATGATCTTGGAAGTCTCTTCCAACTTGGTTGATTCTAAGAATCTATGTTGCTTATTTCTTAAGTCATAGTACAGTGTGTATAATGTGCTCTACAGAGGACTGTAGAGTTCCTTATCATTCCATAATTCTCCACATTACACTTTATATTGTACTTCTCTATACCTAGATTTCATTTCAAAGGGGCAGAAGGATTTATTAGAAAAAGAAAATAAAGCTTTTTTAAAGTAAGACAATAATCATGGAGCACATTTTATTATTCCTTACTGAAATAAACATGAAATGTTAAAATTATTAGCACTCCTTAACTGACAAATTCAAAAGCAGTATCTATCAAAAGGAATGACAAGCAGAAATATTTCTTGATTCTAAGTACTATATGCTTAGACTGGAAAATATATCCACAAAACACTAGTGTGGCTGGACATGGTTAAACTTTGGTATAAGGCACACAGCTACATCCTCACCTCATGCTGAGATGCACCACTGAGATGCATCTTCGACTTCATTTCACAGTGAAACAGCACATTTCTGGGGTAAGGTAAGCTTCAGTCCCACAGAATATTATCAGGCAGAGAGTAACAGAGTCCTGAGGGTTGGAGATAGAACAAAGAATTCATGTTTGTTTCACCAAGGGACAATGAGCAAGAGAAATAGGTAAGAGAAAAATGTTGCTGGGCAGCTCTTGTGAATCCAGTCCTGCATTTCCATCTCTGATCCAAAATTCTGCATTTTGTACAAGGAACTCTTTGATGTAGTTTCCCCATCTCAGACTTATTCCACCATCCATGCATCAAATAAGCTACGTGATTGTTTTGAGAACCTCATCTGCTCTTACATCCTCTATGTGGCTTGCTTCAGACAAGGTGGAGTCACACAGTGCCCCTTTCCATGACAGTGGGCTCTTCAGGAGCAAGAAGGTTTTGTAATATAAATAACATTCCCCTAATTCCTATTCTGATTCTGGCTGCCTGTAGCAAAATACAATTAATCAAAAGTCCAGTCAGTACAGGTGCTGCTGTCTGGGCTTGTCCCTGACCTGCTGTGTTAGTTCTCTGTATTATGCAGTAAGGTTAAATGAGATCATTGGCTACCCAGCAGCTCTGTATCTTGTGGGACAACTTAGTGACACCGAATGTCTGCCTTGCTGGTTACTCTGCAGCCCTAGCAAGGAATATTCCTATATTGTTAGGTTTCTGTATGTGGCTTTTCTGCTTGTGTTCTGGTTTAGTTTTTGTTGCTGTGGTGGTTATTGTTTTGGTTTGTGGGGGTTTTTTGGTGGTTTTTGTTTGTTTGTTTATTTGTTTTTCTTCCCCCCCCCCCCCCCCCCCCTTCAGTCTGAACAACAAAATTCTTCATAATGTTGTGAGGAAGGCTGAAGCAGAAAACCACCTGTGTTATTTTTTTCAGCTACAGGCAATCATCATCGTTACAAATAGCTTTGGTTTATGTATCAGCTTCGCCCTCACCCTTCCTCATGAGTACAGATATCTGATTTATCCACTTCTTCCTGCTTCTAAAGTCATTGTCTACAGCAGTGGCAGTGATATACAGCCTGAATGTCATGCTCATCCCTTGTGAGATTTTCCAAGGAGAATATCAATCTTCTTAGGTGATTTTGAGGAAAAAAATTCCTCTAAGTTTTACTAAAAAATGTTCTGTAACAACCTTCACTGTTATTTCTTGTGCACCTGTGTGCAACCACTGTGTTTGAGGCTGTTCAATATATTGGTTCTAGGTATATCTCATACATTATATCAGATGATTGGTATCATCTCATGCCTTTCCACCCTACCAAATACCCCACTAGTAAGTGGTTGTTCCTTGCCTTTGTCTCAAGAGAGTGTCAGTATGTAGTGAAACCTACATTTTGTTCCACTTCAGATGATATATATTGGTCTGTATGTAAAACTATGTGTTTATTTATAATCAATAATTTCAATTGTACACAAATGTAGTGGACAAAACACATTCTCATCTACTTCAACAGTGATAGTGAAATTGAACTTTAACTGTCAAATCAGAAGAGGCCACCGAATCTACAGCACGAAGCCTTTTCTTTTTCCTTTCCTTTCCTTTCCTTTCCTTTCCTTTCCTTTCCTTTCCTTTCCTTTCCTTTCCTTTCCTTTCCTTTCCTTTCCTTTCCTTTCCTTTCCTTTCCTTTCCTTTCCTTTCCTTTCCCTTTCCCTTTCCCTTTCCCTTTCCCTTTCCCTTTCCCTTTCCCTTTCCCTTTCCCTTTCCCTTTCCCTTTCCCTTTCCCTTTCCCTTTCCCTTTCCCTTTCCCTTTCCCTTTCCCTTTCCCTTTCCCTTTCCTTTTCCTTTTCCTTTCCTTTCTTTTTTCTTTTCTTTTCCTTATAATGGACATTTTTTTGCTCAGCTCATACATGTCTGAAGCATTATCGAAGGGGTACAATTGTCCCTGGAGACACAACATCTCATTTTCTATTCAGCTGGCAAGAATACTAATTGCATTATCACATATTCAGCAGCATTCAGCAAAGTTATTTATTCATTCATCCTTAAGACACAGGATGTCTAGAAGGTCACTGCCAATAAGCACTACCTTGAGATTCTCAGCTGATGGTATACAAAGAAAATTAGATGTAGAGTTGCTTGGGGAGGGGGGGGAATCTTTCACAAAGAAGCTAAACCTCTGAGATTTGCCTCTTTGTTAACAATGGAATGAAAAATTGACTTGAGCCTGTAGAAAAGAAAAAAAACCCAAAAGCATAAAAAAGAAAAGAGTGGAAGAATGGAAGATAAAACATGCAGATTGATCTGGAAATCATAAAGTATGGGATTATAAAAGATGCAGAGGTGCCAGTAGTCAACATGCCAAACAAGAGGTGCATCCCACAGTCCATTCCTCTACTCTGTGTGTGTTGTGCTTAAGTTCACTGTGGAGCCAAGTAAATTTCTGAATAGTTTTCAGGGATTTTTTTGGGTATGTTTCTTTTTCTTTGTTACATTTGACACTAAATTAAAGCCTACCCATTCCACAGCATGGGATAAAGCAACTGGGAAAACAAGGAAGACAGACAATGAAAATGAGGGCCGGTAGTGACACTTATTCTCTGCTCTTAGGAACAGAAACTTCAACAATGTATTGCTTAAGCAAAAGATGAACACATTGAGACTGAAAGAATGAATTTAAGCAGCAGTCACTTATATTACAGTGGTACAGAAGTACCTGAACTCAATTCAGACAGTCTGAGTTGAGTATGAGTAGATGTTACAGCAGACCACAGCAGAGCTCTCTATAGCTTCTAACTTGCTCAGTTTCTCAGCATGGCATTAGCAAACAGAAGGGCCTGAGGAAGAAGAAAATCACAATATAATAGACTGGAAAAAGTGAAATTTGATGGGAAAGATGATCTGTAACACACCAGAAAGCTGAGAAAGCCAAAGGTACAAGTGAAACAGGAAAAGATTTGAACAAGGAGAGTTGGGACTAAGTTTGGTATTTAGATCCATTTCAGAGAAAAAAACTGATCTAGAACAAGGAGGGAAGAGATAATTTTATTAAAGAGGAGGGAAGACAACAGTAAATTGGAAATTATTTGTATCTGAAATCTAGATGACTTGCTTTCAGTGGACAAAGAGGCCAGGACAGGGAGCTCATGCATTACAGAAAATATGGTTAGGTGTTAGACAGAAATTACAGGTGATACGTGTGTATCTAGAGCTCAGACAGGAAAGTTATGGTATGGGGGGAAATCAGCTCACATCAAACGAAATGGACTCATACGTGCAACAATAAAAAAGTGGAGAGAGGCATTTTGTAGAAAAAAGATTCTGGAATTAGGAACAAGCAGGTCACAGCGAGACAGGAACTGTGTGGAGACTAAATATCATCCACTTGATGTCAGCAAAGAGCTGGAAGATCCACTGACCACTACTCTGGGTGATAGTATCTTAGAACCATAGAGTCCATGGAATCGTAGAATGGGTTTGGTTGGAGGCACATTTAAAGCCTTCTAGTTTACCCACCCTGCAGTGAGCAGGGACATTTTCAACTAGATCAGGTTGCTTAGGGTCCAGTCCAATCTGACATGGAATATTTCCAGGGATAGAGTATCTACCAGCTCTCTGAGCAGCCTGTGAATCTACAGTCTTTTACTTTACCTCTTCTCCTGTTGCAACAAGTCTTGATATAAAGGTTATCCCATCTTTCTTATATCCCCTCCTTGAGGTACTGATAGGCCATAATGAGGTCTCCCTGGAGCCTTCTCTTCTGCAGGCAAAACAATCATGACTTTCTTAGTCTTTCTTTATAAGAGCTGTGCTTCAGCCTTCTGACTGTTTTTGTGACCCTCTTCTGAACCCTTTCCAGCAGGTCCGTATCTTGGATAAAGGGCAACGTCACTGCCATACACTTCTCACTGAATCACGAGATCTATTGGGTGGAAGCCATGAGACTGATCATTTAGACTACCTGCAATGACTTGATGCTCTGTGACAACAGCTGACAACAACAGTGTTCATTTTTCAAACAGACTTCCACAGGGACATTGTGTCTTCATAACTGATTGCTGAAAGGGCTCTGCAACAGAGCTTAAAACAAGTGTGTGTTTTGGCTTTGTTTTGTTATTGGTACATACTACTAATAATATCCTCAACAGAGCAGAGGAAATAGTTCAGTACAGTTCAGTGGGGTCATTTGTGGAGCAAGCTATTGTCAATGTAATAGTGGGAGAGTCAGATTCTTGGACTACATTTATGATGTGCTAATATGTTAAATGTGATGGTGTTATTGAAACTACTTTCACAGGAGAATGCAAAATTATCTGTAAAGTCAGAGTAATATATCATGCCAGAGTCAAGTGTGGAATTAATCTATCTACCTACCTACCTACCTACCTACCTGGCTCTCTGTATGTTTGTCTGTCTGTCTATCTATCTATCTATCTATCTATCTATCTACATGTCTGTCTGTCTATCAATAGAACCATACCCATCTATCAATAGAACTTTCAATGGAACCATAGACACCTACTGGAGAATCACAACTTTTGAAGTTGAAATTCACCTTTGTGCTCTGTTACAACAGCCCAGAGGAGGATCTGAAACAGAAATGCCACTTACAGGCTGTCATTTCAATCCATGCATAGGTGGACATCTCTCTCACAGACTCTGGTTTTAAAACAGCTCTTTGGCATTGAGTCCACTAGAAGCGACATTGCAATCAAAGCATTCTCATCTCCTTCTGATTATCCTTCTAGATGATGGTTTCCTGGCATTGCTTTCAAAAGTGGACTAATGCTAGCATGAAAGATGTGAAGATCAGGACAGCCCATTCTGCACTCCCCAGTTTGTGTACTGACAGCAGGATGCCATTCCATGCCGAGTAGCTACTAGACCAGTGAGGGTTGTAGAGTTTACTATTCACTTCCTCTGTGAGGGAATGCAAAATGTTATTTTCTCATCTATAAGCCTTACACACTTCATCCAGACCCACTGTGAAATTTTCTGCTGCTGCACTTGTAGCTCCTAAATGCCTTTTCTTCTCTCCTCCTTTCTTTTTATTTTCCCTGCTTTCCTGAAGCATAGTCCATAGCCTGTTCCCACAGCATTGACACAGTATCCTGGTTTCATTGTTCAGCCTTAATTGAAGTTTTCTATCTCCATTCCTTAATAATCTTTCTCTGCATAGCTCTTTTTCCACCTAGAAAAAAAAAAACACAAAGGATCTCTCACAATCAAGGTAGAATTTACTCTTCTCCCAACTACAGAGACAGGACAATCAACTGCAGAATGAGATCTTACACTGTTTCACTACCTGCATCTGTCCAATAAAAACACTATCACAGAATAACTTCACATACATAAACTTCTTACCTATTCCCATGTTTCAGCCACATTTCTTCATGCACTTTAACAGCAAATGTGAGTTTACAGACCTCTTCTGAATTTCTCACTTTGACATCACTTTGACATCATTTTCTCCAGGGTTCTAACTTTTCACTATTTTCTTTGAAATGAAAGTTTAGTTTAGTTGGGTTTTTGGCTGTTTGCTTGGTTTTGGGGTTTGTTTGTTTGTGTTTGGTGGTTTGGGTTTTTTTATGGAGTGTGTATGTGTTTGGTTGGTTTGGGTTTATTTTACTTTGGTTTTTTTTGTTTGTTCAGGTGTTGGGTTTTCAGGAGTGCAATAACCCTCATGTGGACTGCACAAACTTTGCCCTCCAGTGGTACTCACGTACCCATTTGCAACTGGGAGAGCTTTAGAGCTAAGAGTATTCCCAAAGAGCATAAAATTAACAAAGCATAAAATTTCTTGGAAAAAGAGAAGCCCAACCCAAACAAACCCCTTTGTTTTCATATCCTACACAATAACAACAACAACAACAACTATTAAGATAAGTTTGTAAACTTAATAGACCTTAGATAAAGACACTGTGACTACAGAGCGCACCTTAAGGACAAGCTCAAGACATGCACACTTTAAATACCGTCTGAAACACACACAAAGGAACATTTGCTTATACAAAGCTTGTCCTTTCTAAGTCAGACCTTTGGAAACTACTCACTGCACAGCTAGAGGATATTTCCATACAGACCACACTTGATTAATGGGGCCAGCTCACATTAGTCACAGTTCTTTAAAGAAAAACTTTGATACAGGCCATCTGTTGGAGTCTAGTAAGACTATATGTACATGCAGGCTGGAGCATAAAGCAAAGCATCCAGAGGGAGATAATGAACACAAAACCAGGCTGTGTTCTGACTTATTTCCTCAGCCTGCTAAAAAGTGATTTGGCATCAACATAAGCAAAAGCAGGGTGACGTGTCCTCCACTGATCATTGGATAAGCCTTAAATTCACATCCTGGACCTCTCTGCCACATATTCAATAAATGAACCCTTTATTTTCTTTCTTTGTTTTTTGTAAGAGTATTAAAGGCACGTAATCCCTATTTTAAAAAGACTTAGAAAACTCCAACTCTCTGCACTTCATTTACTTCCAAGCCTATAAAAGTGAAGGTGATTGCGAACAGCAACATTCTGCACAGATGCAACTTTCCTGCCTTCCTGTGAAATACTTCTCTTATAAGCCAGTCAGGAAGACAGCTCTCTTCTCAGCCCTCTCTTTTGTTATACCAAGGAAGTTGCTTTCCTTGGGTAAAACCTCTTTTCATTTTTTTTCAATATTGCTGCAGGAGCTGTGGTCTCTGAGTCAGTTATCTGTTTCTTGTCACAAAGTGTTTGCAGCTCACCTTGCTTTAGCTGTGGTGAAACATTTCATTCTCTGTCTTTCCCTTCTTTACAAGGAAAAGGGCAGAGACCCCTCATAGAGGTCATGATCCAGATAACAGTCTCCAGTTTGCTGTGATCCTTATGGCATTTTGGCTGTTATGTTATATGGAGGAGCTTGCCCACCTTCCCTTGCTATGGATTTCAGAAAAGGTATGCCCTGTGTAGCAGCTTGGAGAGGGTGGGGAGGGGAAGGGATAGGAGAACTTTTTATTTGGATGAGGTTCTGTGTTTCTCTGTGGTGACTCTTCTGTAAGACAAACTTGTAGAACTCCATCCAGAGTCAGCAATGCATGTGTAGGAGTCACTGTCCCTGGAGGTGTTCAAGAAAAGACTGGATGAGGCACTTAGTGCCATGGTCTAGTTGACTGAATAGGGCTGGGTGTTAGGTTGGACTGGATGATCTTGGAAGTCTCTTCCAACCTGGTTGATTCTATGATTCTATGGTTCAGACCAACAAACCAGATACAGTTGAGTATATAACAGGTGGAATGTCACCAGTGACCCTAAAGGCACCCTTACCACTATAAACACTGGTCAGAGAATTTGGCTTTGAAACTACTTGTGTACGAAGTTGAAATGCACACAGTAAAATCATTGCTTTCTTTTTCTTTTCAGTCCCCAAAGATTTTGCAAGCAGCTTATTACTTTTCAGTTGGAATCACCCTGACTATTCCTGTCAAAACATCTGCCATAGTCAGGTCATTTCTGAATAATGCATTGAGAGTGTTGAGTTTTGAAACACTAAATACTGTGATTGTCCATGTACACAAAGGCCATCGGGACATGCTTCTGTTCTGTCTTAATCTGATTAGCTCTTTAAATCAGACTCAAGACCGGTTTTGTTTGGGGTTTTTTTTGTGGTGAACACTTCTCAATCAGTGAAAATTCTGATCAGAACATTACTTTGGACAATAAATGTGAAGATAATATGAATGCAGTGCTCAGAATTTTAGAGCAAACCTTGATGATTATTCCCATATGGGACTGTTTCTGTATCACATCATCATAGTTTGTTGTGGAAATGCTGCTTTTTAATTCTTTTCCCTCCTGCCTTCCAGCAGCTAGTGCCTGCAGTGAAATGAACTAGCTGCTGGGTTGTCATTCTTGACATTTTTTAGTTTAAATAAAACCCAACACCTTCAACTTCCTTTAGGATGCATTCGTTACATGGGACAGCTGGTAGAACAAAAGGGAAAACTGGTTCAAGAGAAACAGTGTCTTAGAAGTGGGCTAAAGAATTATACATTAGCATGAGTTTTCCTAATATTTTAAAAGCATTATCTCATGGAAAGTGCACAGCAATAATAAAACTTGAAAGGTGAATGGGAAAAAAAAAGAAAGAGGAAACAAAAGCTGTCTAAGCAACATCTGTGGCTTAAGTAGCCAGAAGGATTTAGGGAATCAGAGCAATCTGCAAACGTCACAGATCCTCTAACCAAATGGTGGGCATACCTTGGCAGCTGTAGAAATACCTCCACTTTTTCACTGTTTCACTCATTAATTAATCATTTTTAATGTGCCTTGCATCTTAGCCAAATCAAACATCATGTGTTACTTTTTTTTTTTTTAATCATTATTCAATATTTTAATTGTTTTTTTCTTCTCAGGCACTTCCTGACACACACCTCTTTTCCAGAAGAGTCACAAGGGACAAAACAGCTGATCTTGGCACAACTGGCTAGCATGAGATAACTAAGTACCTCTTCTCCAACACTCTTAACAACACTGGAATTGTGCTACAACTGATTCAAAGAGGAGTTTATTTAAGTAGGCTGCACCACTGCACCATGTCAAATGGAAAGGTGAAATTTTCACATCTGTTTGTTTCAAAAGCATGTAAATACCTTCCAGCCAACAAGAGAGATTAGTCAGTGCAGACACCTGTTTCCGTTCTGTGCCAGAATGAGAATACTAACTGCAACCCCTGCTGCTGAAAAGAACCGTAGTCCACTGGGTTCATCAGACACCCCCACACAAGAAGCGGCTATGCTTTTGCCTTCCTCCTTCCCTCCCCCACACTTTTAAATTCTGTAGGCACATATACACTCATTTATCAGTCCTAATCCCCATCTTTGTGAATTTTGTGAACTCGTCTGGCAGCTGCCTTCCTGAGACTAAGCCTACCATGTATTCAGATAAGAACAGGCTGGTTCAGAGGGTTCAGGTAGTTCCATAAGTTCCCTACCAAACTATAAATCATATCTGTTGATAGCAGTCAGAGTCACAGTATACTTTGCATTATTAAGGTTTCCTATGTGGCAAGACACACTTTAGTACTCTACTAAAGAAATGCACAGGTGATTTGAACTTGATGGGTACTGTTACCTGGCCACCTCACTTCTTGCCTGAACGGCTATGGGTAGAAGCATAATTCATAGAATAGAATCATAGAATCAACCAGATTGGAAGAGACCTCCAAGATCATCCAGTCCAACCTATCACCCCACCCTATCCAATCAACTAGACCATGGCACTAAGTGCCTCATCCAGTCTTTTCTTGAAGACCTCCAGCCTCCCTGGGCAAATTGACATCATCATAGTTCAAGCACTAGCATCAGACTTCCAGTGATCTGCCAACACTCATCCTTTGTGGTATATGTAGTCAGTGAAGCTTAGAATCACCTTCATGTTCTCAATCATTGCATGATTCAATATTAGTATCCCTATAATTAGACAGAAATTTATGTCATTATGCACCAGGAAAAGACCTTCAAATCAATTCAAGCTGGTTTGGGGCACCTGCTGTCTTTTTAAATGATCACTTGTGTCCTACAGTACTGATGATTTGCAAATTCATGTCTGGTCTCTCTGTTACAGCAAGGTTCAGGTATGCTATTGGTAGGACCCTAGGTAAGACAGTTGTTTGTTGTTGTTGTTTTTCCTTAAAGCATGCAGTACTATCATAAATGTGTATTTTAAAGATATTCATCATGGAATATGAATGTATAGGACAGTTCTGATAACAGCAACAAAACATTTTAAAACCTCTTCACAAAACTTCACTGGATTCAAATTGCATAAAATCTGGCTCTAACAGATAAACCTAGACAAGGATACTGTTGTAAGACCCACAGAGGCAGCTTTCTGTATTGCTGTATGGAGTTTATTTGGCACAGTTTTGATAGCTAAGTGGTCTCTGTGAGAAGATACTAAGGGCAGCCCCTGTCCCAGACAGTTCCATCTGGCTCCAAAATGGACTCACCACTGGCCAAAGCTGAGCATGTTAATGATGCTGGTGCTGCTGTGACAACATAGATGAGAAAGGTTTAAAAAATGCTCTGCAGCAACTATGAGAGAGAGGAGTGAGAAAAATGTGAAACAGCCCTGCGGACAGAAAGGTCAATGTGATGGAAAGGAAGGAGCAGCTCCAAGCACCTGAGCACAAATTCCCCATCAGCCCACAGAGAGGACCAGCATAAAGCAGGTTGTCCCACTGCACCCTACAGATGATTCAATGCTGCAGCAGATGGATGTACCTGATGGAAACTACATCCCATGGAGAACCCAGACTGGAGGCAGCTTATGACAAGAACTGCAGCACCAGGAAAGAAGGTCCTGCAGGAGCTAGTTTTCTGACAGGACCTTTGACCCATGGGGGATGTACACTAAATCTTTCAAGGATGAACCTTTTGGTGAAGGATTTTAGCCTGTGGAAATGACCCATGCTGGAGCAGAGGGATGTGTGAGGAGGAAGGAGTGGCAGCAATGTGGTGTTACGAATGTCATCCCTACTCTCCTCTGGCAGTAATCAGGGTGGAGAGAAGGTAGAAAAGTCATGAATAAAAAATTTGAAGCCAATTCACACTTTAGCAAATAAAAAAAGGACATTTTTCTTGATGTAGATAAGAGATAATTCAGATAATTGACATGAGATCAGAAATAATCTGAATATCAAGTTCCAACACTACAAAAAAGAAGAAAAGAAACCAAAATTTGTTTCTGTTTTACTAATTTTTTTTTTGAGTTGTAGAATTAGCAAAGTTAAAACCACCAAAGAAAGGCTATCCTGAAACAGAAATGACAAAAGAAACCACATGAGAGAAATCTGACTACACAAAAATTATCATCTATGGTAAATTTGTCTGAGCAAATATCTGGATGTTTGTACTAGAATAGTACAGTTCAGTATAGACTGAACATCAGGTTAATTTCCTACACAATTGCAATTGCTTTTTGGGAAAAGTAGCATTTTAAGGAAACTTATTAAAAGGAATATCCACTTCCCCTCCTTTCTTTTGGTTTCTGGATAGGATCACAGGATCACAGGATGTTAGGGGTTGAAAGGGACCTGCAGAGATCATCAGTCCAACCCCCCTGCCAGAACAGGACCATAAAATATAGCTGAGTTCACACACATGAATACATCCAGACAGGGCTTGAAAGTGTCCAGAGGAGACTCCATAACCTCTCTGGGAAGCCCATTCCAGTGTTCTGTCATCCTCATTGTAAAGAAATTCTTCCTCGTGTTGAGGTGGAACTTCCCATGCTGTAGTTTCTATCCATTACCCCTTGTCCTATCACAGGGCACAACTGAGACAAGTTTGCACCCTCCATCTTGACCCCCAGCCCTCAGATATTTATAAGCACTGATTAGATCCCCTCTAAGTCCTTTTTTTCACCAGACCCAAAAAGATCCAGGTCTCTCAGCCCTTCCTCACAGGGCAGTGCTCCAGCCTCTTCACCATCTCTGTGGCCTGAATACATGTCCTTGTATTAGGCAGACATCTTCCACTGTTAAAAGGAAACCTGAACTGAAGTTGAGTAACAAGACGTTGCACACATTCCATTGTAGGAAAAAGCATGCAGAACTTGAAAATGTTCAATCCTGGCGTGACACCAACCACTGCAACATGAACTCATCTCCTGTACGTAAGGAGAAGGGAAATCTTCCTTCTAAGGAGAGTTAACTTATTAATTTATTAATTCCATGGTTCTAAATAACTAAAATCTTTGGATCTCTGAATCATTCTATTCTCTTTTTCTCTCCTCCTGCTATTTCAATAGTGGAGTTAGAAAAGTGTCACTATGCCTGCAAAATTCCTAGAACTCCCAAACTCCTTTTCTTCATTTCTTTAGTATAGTACCCTTTAAACAATAAAAGCAAAAGCAATAATCAAATCAAATCATTGTTTGTAGCTCCCTTTGAGATTTTTTTGTTAGACTATGGCCTTCAAACCCCATGTTTCTACTAGGTAATAGTAGCTTTGGCCATGGTAGACTATTTTATCCTATAAGAATAGAGTTAGAGCTTATCACCACTGTGTATTTGCAGTGACTTGGTTTGAGTTTTAAGGCTTTTAACATGGTGCTGTATTTTGAGCATGCTATATTGAACCCATAACCCCAGATGTCTCACCTAGCTCAGAATATACGACGTGCTTATATTAAATTATGTCTTTGAGACAGCTGTCCATTGACAGTAAGTAAAGCAAGTAATTCATAAGCCTTATTCTCCTCCAGGCTCTGGTTTTTGCCACTGATCTGTCAGGGTGAAAGAAAAAGAAAACTAAACAGTTAAGAACTCTCTCAGTAGAAGTGTTTGCAGTGGTGAAAGAAACTGATGAAAATGCATCATTTACCATCGATGTCCATTTGGGATTATTGCACTGGAGAGGTTTTAGTTATTGGAACAATTTAATCTCAGAAGCAGGGAAACACAGGGGCAAAAGAAAACCTTTCTTCCATATACCTTTGTAATATATATATATATGGTGCAGGGAAAACTGAAGCTGTGGTACATACAGTGACCTTGTCTTCTTCGTTACATCTTTTGCAAGGGACCGACATACATAATAGCCAGTTCCTAAGGATGCTTATTATCTTACAAATGCTCATGGAGTTATTCAAATTCATGAAACTTTAACATGTGGTCCCACATATTGTTCATTTACGAAGCACTCAGATAGATAGATAGATAGATTCTTGATATTCCTTTGTGAACAGAACAAATTAAAATACAAAGACTGTGAAGACATTGGAGTCCTGGAGTGTGTCCAGAGAAGACCAGTGAGGCCAGTGAGGGGTTTGGAGGGTGTCGTACAAGCAGCAGTGGAGGGAGCTGGGGTTGTTTAGTCTGCAGACTAGAAGGCTTATTGCTCTCTACAACTACCTGAAAGGAGGTGGAGTGAGGCTGCTATTGGTCTCTTCTCCCAAAGAACTAGCAATAGGATGAGAGGAAATTGGTTTACAATATGCCAGGGGAGGTTTAGATTGAATATTAGCAAAAAACTTTACTGAGACAGTGGTGAGGGGTTGGAACAGCCTGCCCACGGAGATGGTGGAGTCACCATTCATGAAGGTATTCCTACTTCTACTCCTATAGAATCTGTAGCTGTGGCATTTCTAGATATCTGAGGGATGGATGTCAAGATGAAGGTGCCAGTCTTTTTTTGTGGTTCCCAGTGATGGGACAAGGATCATCAGGTAAAATCTAGAACACAGGAATTTTCACCTCAACATGAGGAAAAATTTCCTTACTGTGAGGGTGACAGACTCCTGGAACAGGCTGCCCAAAGAGGTTGTCCCCTCCTTCTCTGGAGACTTTCAAAACCCACCTAGATTCATTCCTGTGTGACTTACCCTAGGTGATCCTGCTCTGGCAGTGAGATTGGACTCAATAATCTCTGGAGATCCCTTCCAACTCCTAACATTCTGAGATTCAGTGATTCAGGAAATTTAGTCATCATATTAGTTGGGTTGGACTTAGTATTATCTCAAAGATCTTTTTCAACCTTAATGATTCTGTGGCACACAGTCAGAAAGGTGCCTGATATACTCACTGAGAAACAGCACTTGTACATCTACAAACACAAAGGTTTTTTAACAAGGATGTAAAAATGAAGCAGAAATCAAACCTTTACATGAAGAAGTCAGAAATTAGTAAGAATCAGAATGCATTATCTGCTTCAGATCAAATACAGAGAGAATTGGCAAGATATGATGCAAGCTGATGCCTCTGCAAAGTGTCAAGAAGTATCTTCTGTGTAGTGAGTGCTACTCTTGGGCTACAGTTTGCTGTTTCTCCCTGTCTGCCACATTTTGCCTTTTGAGCAGTAGTGTGTAGTATTGATGAAAGATGTGAAAAGGGGCAATGGGTGGGAGTTGAGGCATAGGAAGTTTCATGGAAACATGAGGAGGAATTTTTTTTCCCTGTGAGAGTGACGAAACACTGGAACAGGCTGCGCAGAGGGGCTGTGGAGTCTCCCTCTCTGGAGATTTTCAAAACCCTCCTGCATGTGTTCCCATGCAATTTGGTATAGATGATCCTGCTCTGCAGAGGGGTTGGACTGGATGATCTTTCTAGGTCCCTTCCAGCCCCTGACATTCTGTGATTCTGTGTGTTTCTGTGCTTTTATTTTGTTTCTTCATTTCATCTCACTTATTCAGTTTCAGATATGAGTTGAAAGTGTCTCTGGTGTGAAGGAATGCCCTTTAATTAAAAGTATACTGTGGGCTCTCACAGTGGCTGAGACAGAGGCAATGTAATCTAGCTGAAGTTAAGTAACCGATGGTAGGCAGAAACCACAGAAGAACCTGCTCAGAAAAAATACATAAAGAACCCGTTGGGGCAGATTGAAAATTCATAATAATCCTCTTCACCTACAGTTTTATTTCCATTGGTTCCTCCTAAAAGGGAACAATTTGTATTATGCAAATAGAGTGACGAGACCCTTTTATGTCACTGAAAACAGTGATACACATATAATCAACGCTACTACCAGCCAAACTATGAGCAAGAGTAATGGTGTCTCTGCATCCCACTGGAATACATGCTCAGCTAGCTGCTTT